>NW_010366918.1:44223-60368 GCF_000414095.1 Morus notabilis
CCTGAATTTGAGAAACCCATTTCCCTAGAAAAAAAAAAAAAAAAAAAAAAAAAAAAAACAATGTGATACGTAAAAGTGAAAAATGTTTTGCTTAAGAAGTTAAAACTGAATTAGTCTACATACTTCATTTGGATTTGCATCTCTCAGCTTATCTATCAGCTTGTCCACTTCTACTGTCTTTTTAAATGCTTCCTCAGCATCTTGATTGACTGCACAGATCAAAGTTCTCCTGTTTTATTAGACCCAAACACGCAATTTTAATGTGATACGTAAAAGTGAAAAATGTTTTGCTTAAGAAGTTAAAACTGAATTAGTCTACATACTTCATTTGGATTTGCATCTCTCAGCTTATCTATCAGCTTGTCCACTTCTACTGTCTTTTTAAATGCTTCCTCAGCATCTTGATTGACTGCACAGATCAAAGTTCTCCTGTTTTATTAGACCCAAACACGCAATTTTACTATCCGATGCCCCATTAACGAGATTCAGGCGTAGTCTAACAGGTAACAATCAAACGAATATTCTTGCGGTATCTAAAGGAAACATGTTCACATCTATGGATGGGAGAGACCTTCCAAGATTCCTAGACTGCTATAATTCCTTTCTCTCAAGAAAATAAAAGTGGTTGGGATGCGAATTTTCAGAGAAAGAAAATAAATAAATAAAATAAATTCCTAGACTGATAACAGGAAAGTATGAATGAATCATTTTGGGCTGTGGAAGCGAAAACAGATTGCTTCTTGTGCCTGCAAATGATTTAAACTAGCATAATTCCAGTTTACAATAAACAAAGCGGGAAACTCAAAGCAACAAAACTAGCAGGAACACCCCTTCATCTCACATAAACGGAAAGATTTATCCGGCACTGACCGAGATTGACTATACAACCTTATTCATTGTCAAAAAAATACCAGCAAAGGGATTCCATCAACTGCAACGGCCCATCATCTGACATTTTTTCCCAGTAAACTTATTGACTGGTGGCGGAGCCACGTATTATTGAGTGGGGGAACCGGCAGGATTAAGAAATTTGATTCTTGTGCCTAAAATCTTATTGATCATAATCATGTCCCCTTTTTTTTTTTTTTCATACAACCCCTGAATCCGCCACTGCTACTAAAAAACTCTATCAACCATATATCTCTTCCATCTCATCCATTTCGTGATCTAGTTAACAATTGCAACATTAATTAATTTCTTTTTGATACACAATGGAATAGACAAAACTCATCAACCCAAAGAGAACTACAAAATTTACATGGCAATCAAATGTTATAGCATAGATTATAGACAGATAATACAATCCAATGCCAAGATGTAGATAACAAATGTATGTAAATCATACCTTGTTCTAGAATCCACAAAACCGGTCAAAGAAAACGGCTTGAGCCTCCTCATCACAGGCATTCCAAAATTCCATCTCCGGAGAAGAGATGTTTTTCTCATACGGCAATAAAACACCTAGGAAAAAAAAAAGATAAATCAAACTTCGATTTTGTGATATCCTCGTAGAACAAACAAGCACTCCGCTAAAATTAGTTCCTACACTTCAAATCCTTTCTTTCATTATGTATTTTCTCGTCTACATTTTCTAGGAGACCAAACAGAGCAAAGACGAAAACAACAATGAAAGTATAAGCTAGGGCTCAGAGATCAATAGACCAATGAAAATAATAATAAATAAAGGTCGGAAAGGAATCTACCTGGTGGTGGTGGTGATAAGTAAAAGGAGAAGATAGAGAAGAAAAAGAAGGACAAAGAGGAGACGCCATTAACATGTTGAGGTTGCAGAGGCAACAATGGCGGGAGAAGTAGAAGCTGCTAAACTAATGACCGTTCAATTTGCAACCAAATCTTTTTATTCAATCTTTTGGTTGGTCGGGCTCGGAGGAGAATGAGAGATTGGTTGTTTGTGGCTTTCGCTTTAGCTTCTAGTTTTGGGCCTGATAATGGCCCAACATCAGCCTACAAAATGCTTTCCTGGCCTGGATGAAAAGCATGTCTTATTAGAGCCTAGAGATGCTCAAATCACAAGAAAATTAAGCCTGTTGATTTAAATTTTTAATTTAAGTTAAAATATAATTTTATATAAGAGTTTTTTAATATAGTTAAAAAATTAGATGCAATTATTTTTGAAAATTTTTTATTATAGTAAAATTCGAATTCTAAACTCGAATAGGTGAAATGAACGAGATCTACGTGCAACCAAAATTCAATAGTTTTACATTTATGTCATCTAGTTTCTTATTATTTTTGTTGATTTTAATATTCTATCAAAGTACCATATGAAGATCGGAGTCGGAGATGTCCGGTCATCTTTATAGAGGAAAAAAAATAATTTGGTAGGATATTCAATATTTTCTGGTGAATTAAGTGATATAAATGTTAAGTTTGTACAATTAGATAACATAAATGTAAAAATGGCATCTCTTGAGTGGTGTTTTTGGCCTCGTTCACTTCGCAGATTCGAGTTTTCAATTCGAGCTGAAATGTGACATTTTCTGAGAGCTTTTCACTGTAGCAAAAAAAGTTAGATGTGACATTTTCTGAGAGCTTTTTACTGTAAAAACCTAAAATTGAAAACTCGAATCGGTGAAATGAACGAGACCAATATATTTCTTCCAAATTCCAACGAGGAATAACTGAAGTACTCGTTGAGCTTGCACAAGCCAGGTTGGTTTGAAGATACACGGCCGGACTAGTCTTTTGTTGTTTTCAGTCAAATACGCAAGGAACCTTTGTCTACTCATTATGTATTTGCACTAGCTTTTTAATGTTTGATTTCTTATATTAAAAGGTCAATATATTTAAGTAAATAGCGTGGCTAATGTTTTATAAGTGCGTGCTTATTTGTATATTTAAATGATACGAGATTCATATTTATTTTAGCTCTTCATGCTCATCAATCTTGTAGTTTCAACTATGTATTCTGCCTCGTGTTTGTCAGGTTGGTTTCTTACCAGAGACACTGGACTTGATTAGATATCTAAGTGACAAATTATGATAATAAGAATTGTTTAGGCGGTGCCTGATTCCTGGTTACAAATGTTGTTGGTGCCATGAGGATTATTGAGTAAACTATCCATCTTTTTATGATAGTCTATTATTTTCATTGCCTTCATTTGATACTTAAAAAAAGTTATAAAGTTCTACTATTAATCATGTAAAATCCATCAAGACACAACAGAGCTGGGAATTTTCAAACACCCAGTTAGTCTTGATTCTTGAGAGACAACAGTGTTGTCTTTCATTAAAAAGACTCGGAGACAATAATGAATGATAGAACATATTTGCAGTGTGATTTTGAACTATTCTATCCGGTTAAGAGCCGAACTTCAATTCCCCAAGCCTTTTCTTTTCCTTCCAACTTTTTTTTATTTTTTGCCTCTTTAATTTATATATCCCGTGAAGACCTTACAAGAACTAGTATTGGAAGTTCAATTATTGGACCTAAACCTGTAATTGTAAATCATAATATTCTCCTCATATGAGATTGTATTTAAGCAGAAATGCCCTTGTACACATTATCGTTTCAAGATATTGAAATTTCTGATGACAATCAGAGAACATCATAGCACATGTATAAAAGAGTTTTTCTTTTGAATTTTAACGATTTATATACATTCTGCAATGTTTTTATTGAATTCAGAGGGTAATTTACGACAAATAAAGTTTAAGGGAAAACTTTCAAATTTTGGATAGTTGTGTTAATTTGGAGCCGAACCAAACGGGGTCAACTCATAATCCTAATAGAATAGTTTAACTTGTATATATGTTGGCTCCGTTTATTTCACCGATTCGAGTTTAGAATTTAAGTTTTATTACAATAAAAAATTCTCAGAAATAGTTACATTTAACTTTTTTACTACAGTAAAAAATTCTCATATAAAATCACATTTTAACTCAAATCAGCAAACTGAACGGACTCGTTCTTTATGATGAATAATGACAGGCTGCCAAGAGTAGTGAGGTCCACAAATACAATGCATTCGAGATTGAAGTGTTGGCCATGTGACATAGCAATCAAAGCAAAGAGAATGTACGCTTCACACCTTGGCTGTACTTTAAGGGGCCCCTTGCAGAGCTTTATGCTGATAGAGAGCTTGAAAGCACACGTGGCATGTAACATATAACGTGACTGATTATTATGGATTTGTCTGTGGAAATTACCTTCTTTTTCAACCATTTGATTAGATATTAACCTTTGAAATTTATTAGTGGAATCTCGTTTTTCTTTTCTTCCAACTACCCTATAAATATAATTCACAAGCAACCAAGAAAAAAATGATATGAAAACAAGGCGTTACATAACTATATATATATATATATGCCTAACGTGTGCAAACTCATAAAATACAGTTAAAAATAGCTAAAGTGAGCTGGGACTTTGCTAGCAGCTTTTTCAAACCAACCCCATCCTCTTTCACATGCATAATTCACCCATCCTTTTTTTTTTTTCGGCTAGGAATTCATCCATGGACCATGTACTTGTTGGATCCAAAGATGTGCAATTGTAGACCAATAAAACAAAAAAAACAAAAAAAAAAAACCACCAATGACTTATAATTGGTTAGATTTGGTAGGTTTGGAAGTCTCCTTTTTTAAAAAAAAAATAATAATAATAATAATTGGGATCACTTCCATGTGGATTAAAAGAACAAAGACAACCAGTTCTTACATAAGCACCAATAAACATAGGTACTAAATCAACCGAAAATAAAGAAATCATGAGATTGAGAAATAGTAAAGTTCGCCAAAAGCTATATAATTATCCTAAAAGGACGAGCAAATATCACCACTTTAAGCATTCAAAATGAGGTGAAGTCTCCTTTTTTTTATTAGCATGGTTAGCAATTTTAGAATTTTTCTCTCTTTTATAATTTTATACTTTTTGTTTTTATTTTTTTTGTATATTCAAACATGTGATATTTTTTTTAATACAACACGGGATTAAACTTGCAACTCCGTGTTACTAGACTAAGAGATCTTAGGCAAATATGTGTTGTTTTTAATAGCTTAATGTTATTTTATACTTTCACGACTTAAGTCAAATTTTGAATAAGGTGAAAGATCTAAAACAACATTTAATTGTTAACTTTACACAAGTGACTCTAATTTGTTACATGCCAAACATTATTTAATTTATAAGCTCAAACCGCCTATATATAATTTGGTTTAGTAGTGTTCTTTAAAAAGTTCAAAACAATTTAATCAATCGAAATATATTAATATTTTCATTTTAACCATTTTTTCCCTTGAATCGTCCAAACCACGACCATAGCACCAATATGTTTAAAGTTAGTGGCAATGCATAGATTGTCTGCTTTACACAAGACACCTCTTTCTAGACCAATTATTTATTAACATTTTTCTGAGGCTCCATATTTGCTGATCAGAATCTCCTTTATTTTTAGCAAATTTCTCACATTAAAAAATAAGTATCTATGGGTCTATTTTTTAACCGTTAAATTTATTTATATAAAAAATTATTTATTTTACATAATTTTTTTAATTTAATGTGATTATAATTAGATTCAACGCTAAACTAACTCTATTAGTCTAATAGGAGGTTTTATTAGACAGAGACCTTAACTTTTATTATTATTATTATTAATTTTTAAAGAAAAAGGCCATCCATGTGACATAAGTATTGGAAAAATACAACTGAAAACAATAATCAAATAAAGCAGAAATGTTCCTTCCTTATCTCCTTGGTACTTTTTTGATGCCCACAACTTGCAAATCTACGTATTTTATAGGTTCCCTGATTCAGTGGAGATCACCCATATCCAAGCCTGAAAAAGTAATTTTTGTCCTTTTGTGATCTCTCAAGATTTCTTTATGGGCAATCTTCTAAAACCTTCTTCCTTTCCCATTCGCCCCTAGAACGTGCATTTACTTTTTTTTTTTTTTTTTTTTTTTTTAAAAGGGGGGGGGCTTGCATCCCCCCAAAATAATGCGTTTTTTTTTTTTTTTTTTTTTTTGGAAGGAGTCAATTTTATGTGTTTATACAAGGCTGACAAGTTAACAACTGCTACCATGTTGTATTATTGACATATATTTGATAAGATTTACCGCTATCAGGAATTTTAAAAAAAAAATACACATATATACAAGTGAACATAATTCTAATGAGAGAGAGAAAAAAAAAAGGAAATATTCTATTATGATCAAGGAATCAGGAATGGTTTTCACTTTCCAACAAGAAAAAGATGGAAGGAATGGAGTCATATGAAGTGAGGAACTTTTGCAGCTTTCTTCCGGTGCCAAGGAGAAGAGCTCGAACTCTGTTGCGAGGATAAAATTTTGAGGCGCATTTGAAACTCGTTTTAAAATAATTTTATTTTTTTGTATAAAAATAAAAATGAAAACGTTTTCGATCTTAGACAGAAATCATTTTTAAAAATGTATTTAGTAGTTTTATTAAAAAATTATTTTCAGTATAAAAAACTCATTAATGTCTCTATATCTCTTTCTCTCTGCTCGAGAGAAGAGAAAATAAAAACAAAAAAATGAAAAACGACTAAAAGTCGTTTTTCATTTCTCTCTCATTTTATACTAAACTAAAAAATCGTTTTCATTTCTGTTTTTTGTCTTTATTACGCTAAATACCATTTTAGAAGCGTTTTCATTTTTTCTTTCTCAAAAAAATGTGAAAAATAAAAACAGAATCAATTGTAAACACGGCGTTGATTTCTCTTCTGCTCCGAATAAATAATTACTTTTCCTTTTTTACGTGAAGCTGCAAACGACATGTAGTTTTGAAAAACAAATAAAATCTACAAGCCGTTTCTCTTACGTGAGTTCTCACTTTCTTAGAAAAAGAACTAGTCCTCAAGTTCATTTCTATATGAGCCCTGCTGGTCCAATAATTACTCCTTGTATTGGCCGTTCTGACTTGCAAGACAGAAAATTTTGTTCATTATTTGTAATTATTCTTTTGTTTCTTAAGGAGACAATAACTTAATTATCCATATATTCAAAGGCAAATTATTTAGTAACAAAGTGGTATAACGCGTCAAAGGTACTAATTGAGTACAATAGATAAAGTTTTGCGGGAAGGAAAGGATCCCATCCATGAAAATTTGTCAATTTTTTTGTTTAAAAAATTTAACAATTCGCTTCGTTTCTTTTCATCATCTAATAGTTGGAATCAAACTGCATGATACTTTCGTAAAGTTTTAATGGTCATCAAAAGACTAGTACTCATCCGTTTACCAATACAAGGAATAGAAGTATTCACAGATAATCTGCGAATCCGATTAATTTGATTATATTTGATTTGATTTGATTGAGAAGGCTAAGTTTTGGATGAGTCTGTAGTTGAATATTTCTCAATATGTAAATTCCCCGAATTCGAAACATATATTATAGGTATAATTTTTCTAAATTAAGTTCTATTTTTTAAAAATTTGTGTGTATATATATATATATAATATGTTTCTGATTATTCAATTCAGTGGCAAGCCCATATTCTTACTCATTTCTCAATCTACTTCATTTTATTTTATATTTATATGGATGTTTAATATACTTATTCTTAATTCGTGAATTTAATTCACAAAATCTGATAGATTTTAAATTAAATTAGATTAGAACAAGTTTTAGATTAGACACAGATTAAAATTTTTCTAATTTGATGATTTTGTATTGGATTGCGGATTAACTTCTAATCCGAAGATTCAAATTCGTGAATACCTCAGCAAGGAACATATTTTTCCTTTTTCTCTATCTATATATTTAATTCCCTTTTGGGTATCAATCTTATCATGCATTCATATAATAAGCACAAGACTTGAAGATTGCTCCCCTAATATTGGTATTTGGGCTACCAAGATTGTCATGCTTCCCAATGCGTTTCCATTGGCGTGTTGAACTCATATTTCTTTCTTTCTCTCTTTCTTTTTCTAAAGACTCGCCTTCCAAATTTGAGAAAGTGGGGACCAAAAGTTTGAATATTGGAGGAATCTAATCACCACAAGTTCCTTCGTTAGGTATGCATGTGTTTCTTCGAAATAATTGATGATTAAGGATTCTTACGACAAGAAAAATGTTATTTTTCTAAGTGCAATACGTTTCAAAAAAAAAAAAAATCTTGGACTTGGTGAATTTGACCTAGTTAATTACAGAATAAACAATATGGTTTGTACAAATAATTAGTACTACTCTTGAATAAAAAATGGTGGGTTTGACAATCTGTTGTTACTTTTCATCTTTTGGAAGAAACCTACTTTGCATCTCTTTTTTTTTTTTTTTTAAATGTACGATGAACTTAATTTCAACTGTTGGATAATGAAAAAATGATTTAAGCCGTAGAAGTTATTGCGACTAAAAACTTTTTTAACGTCTGAGATCATTTTTTAATCGATTGAAACACTAGTAGAAAAATAGAAATAGAATGATATATATCTTAAATTTTTATGATGTACTATAGTTTCACTCATTCTTTAAGGAGTTTCTCTAATAAGAACATAAAAAATGAATTACCGCTAGTATTCTACTTTTGAGCCGTTAGATCTGTATCAAAAACTGTTTATTTTGTATATTTTTTTAATCTGATGTGAGTTTGAGCGGATCCAATAATCAGAAACTAGCGCCATCGATAGAGAGACTTATGAGAGAAAGTCTCTTTTTATTTAATAGTAAATAACGTGATAAGTGACGTGAACATCTATATATTAGGATTTATTTTCTCCTATCATAAATGTTAAAAGTAAACATTGGAGATTCCTAAATCTTGTTGACTTTTGAATTTCTTTCTTTCTTTTTGTATCTAGCCTCAAAAATAGGAATAAGAAGTAATTACACGGCACAAATCCGACAGATTTGCAAACTTAAGCCTCCGGAGACTCGGCAAGTCCCTTGAAGTAAGCTTTGACATTATGGGATTAGCTTTTGAGTACCGACTTCAAAAGTTATTTACTAGTTTCCAAGTTCAAAGTTATGAGCAACACTACAAAAGCTCCTTTTTCTCACAACAACAATTAAAAAACCTCTAAAAAGGCTAATAATGCTTGTTTGGCCGGTATCGATATACATTTGCGAAATTATTTTTTTTTCTTTTTTTTTTTTTTTTGTTGGACCAATATCCTATTCGGTTAAGATGTTGGAGTACTACTGCCTTTTTTTCTTTCAATCCATTTTTATTATTTTTCTATCCTCAATTATTGACAAGCTTTCCCTAGTATGAAGACATTGACAATGGACATAATGCGGTTGATATTGAGCTTTTTGTGAGAAACAATGCTTGATTGAATGGCTACTTGGAAAATAATGCATATGTAGTGTTGGAGTGAAAATCAAAAAATTAAAATTCGTTCAAACAATAGAGAATTAAAAAAAAAATCGAAGTAAAGAATGGATTTATAATTCTAATTGTCCCTATTTACAGGGGAAGTGGTCCTTCAGAATAATTCCTTGAGTCTATTTTGATCATCAGTTAGCATTCCTCATATTCTTCAAAATCGCAACATTGAAGTTCGTTCATGCTCTTTGTTGATCATGGTGGCCACTGAGAGTGTACCTGCAAAAAACACCTTGACACTCAAGACAACCAAACAATAAAGAAAAAGGAGAAAAAAGAATAGTGGAGTTTAATAAGAAAGTAGGTAATATTGGATAATGCAATTATTATTGTCCATATTAATAGATAAAATGACTAGTCAGGATGATCCATTGTGTCTATTCTAATTGATAGACATCATATTTACAAATTTCCCAATCAAAATTAATAGAGAAACTTTCTTCATATTCCTTATGGAATATCAACATGTATCACGTTTTTATTAGTCGCTCTAGGTTGAGATATAGGTTCTCGACTCTCAAACTCTTATCGTATAATTTTGATCGCTTGACACTCGGGTCCCAATATCAATGTTTTCATTCTTTTTCTTTGGCAAACGTATGGATCCATGTTAGTAATTAGTAAAGCTGTTGGTAAGAGGGAATCACTTGGAAAATAATAAATGAGAAAATGATCAAGTGAAAGGCAAAGTAAAAGTGGTTGCAGGTATAATTTAGTAGTAAATTCACACATGATGCTGTCATAAATTATGTCATAAACTATAGGTTTCAAATCCCAAATTCAGAAGGAAAAAAAAAATGGAAGTAGATTTTATTTTCTGTTTTCAAGATTTAACTGGGAACATGGTTTTGAAATTAAAAAAACAATATTTGATGTGGATTTGTCATATGTTATATGAAACATATGTTACATTTTTTTTTTTTTTTGAAGAACGTATGTTACATTTAACATATACTAATAGTGCATATTAGTTTTGAACATTAGATCATTAAATTTTAATTACGTGAATTTGATGACATTTAATGAAAATTTGATAATCAACATTTGTAATAAATTAAGAGAAAGAAAAAGTGTGCCGCTTTCTCTCTCCCCTTCCAATCTCTTTTTTTGTGCGCTGCTCAAGTTTTGTAGGAGGGCAGGAGATGCAGCCCCACCTTTAGGCGGGCTGCAGGACGGCCCTAGTTTGAGGGTTGCACGGATCTCAAGTTGAGGGTTAAGGGTGAAGTTGTGGTGGGACTTGGGTTGCTTTCTATGGTGCTTAGAGGGGTTGCTGATGGGTTTCTAGCCGCTTTTTCTGGGTGGACCTGGTGCGATCTAGGGGTCTCCATTCCCTTGGTGTTGCGTTACCTTTGTTATGAGGTAGGTCTCGGTGAGTACTCGTGCCGGTGGTGCATGCGTCTTTCGGTCTGGTGCACTGGAGGTCTGTCAATGGCTTCTTTCTTTAACTGCAGTGCCACTCGTTTTGATCTCCTCCTATACAGAAGTAGTCTTGACATCAAAAGTGTAATTTTATTAAATACGTTTTTATTGCACTCTAATTATTAATGTGCCGAGCAGGTTTTTGTCATTAGGTTTCAGCACTCATGTTCGCCTCCACCCTTTATTCGTCTTTACTGATAGATCTAATCTTTATCTGCTCAAACATCCTTATATTTAATGGTCATTTGCGACTATATTAGAGTCTATATCAACTGCCATTTGGTATGTCATGACACACTATTATAGTACATTATGAAATGTACTATAACATATACAATATAATAGTTAATAAGACTGCCATTCGAACAATATTATATATATAGCCTTTTGGGGAACAAACTAACCAATATCATTGTTAGCATATTCTATGTTTGTGATTAATTCAAGTTAAATATATTGTCATATACAGTAACGTCAATAAAAAGTTGCACAGTAATCAAAGTGATAATTTATCAGTAGAAGTTATCAGTGTTGTATACATTGATCTCCCCTCAATGTTGAGGGTAAAAGAGAAGTGATATCTTATCATCTCTAAGTTAAAGAATTGGTCAAATCGACTCCATTAGAGACTTAAATACTTAATTATGTGGTCATAAATCTACTCGTCTCTCTCCCCTAATTCATCATTAGATGAATAATTCCGTATATCACCGTATCACAAATTCACACGCTAACCATGAGTAGATTATAATATTATACCAAAACTATGACATTTAACATTTTTTTATTCAAATAATAGAAATAAAAGTAATAAATTTGGCGGATGAAAAGCTGGTCATATATCTCCCAATCCCATTATTATAATTCCATTTCCATTACTCAAAACGGATGAACCCATTATTCTAATAGATCAATTCTGTTTATCATCATTATATTTAATCAATTATAAATTCACACGTCAATTATGAATAGACTACAATAACTTAACAAGACTTTAGTAGAAATGAATCAATAAATTCGGCGGATATGAAAAGTTGCACTTCTCCAACTTGAAGAAAACCGTGTTGAGAGAGAGAGAGAGAGAGAGAGAGAGGAAAACCAGGGATGGAAATCAATAAATGGGCATGATAAATGCATGCAATGCCTCCATATCTCCAAACTTTGGAGAAAGAAGCTTTTTGATGAATAATAGAAAAATATTGGCAACAATAACAACAACAACAAAGGCCTAGTTGCTAAGAAAAAAAAGAAAAATATTGGCAACAATAACAACAACAACAAAGGCCTAGTTGCTAAGTCTGCCTCCTGACTTCCTCTTTACTCAGGAAAGAGAAAGTAGTCACTGATTTTTTTGTCCAGAGTTTTCGTTTTTTCTATTACTACTACTCTCTGAAGATCTTAGCTGTTATCTCTTTTGGTCTCTAATGCCCATAATCCCTTGTCCCTATCCCCATATCATATATATCATTTCATATACCTAGAAAGCTCCTTTCTTTTTATTATGACCCATTTTTAGTAAACTTCTTCAAAGCGCAAATAAGAAAAGGAAAAAAAAAAAGAAAAGAAAAAATTGATCACTAGTTGAAAGAAAAAGAAGAGAAAAGAAATGAAGATCCGCTGTGATGTTTGTGACAGAGAAGAGGCTTCTGTGTTCTGCTCTGCCGATGAAGCTGCTCTCTGTGATGGCTGTGATCGACGTGTCCACCATGCCAACAAGCTCGCCAGCAAACACCCGAGATTTTCCCTTCTCCAACCTACTTTCAAGGAATCCCCTCTCTGTGATATCTGTCAGGTAATAATGCTTTCAATCTCGCATTTTGTTTGGTTAGTGAGAAAATGAATAGAATTCACAAATTCAATCTGGCTGTAGTATTAAGTATTGGTTCTCAGTCAAAACAATAAAATAAAATAAAATCTGGGTTTGATTCGTTTCGGTCCACCTCCTATCAATTTAATTTTTTTAGCCTGAGCCGGTAAAAAACTCGTTTAAAGTCGAACCTTCATAACAGTATAACGGAATTCTTCTAATGGTTAATGTATTGTGTATACATTAGACACAATTCCGAACGATCAGAATTGTTTTTGATATGATTTTGACGTGCTCTAACGATTTAAAAGTGTATCACGGAACTCTTTTATATACATTAGACACAGTTTTGATTATTTTTTTTAATCTGATATGATTTTGATATGTTCTGACAGTTAAAAACTGTATCACGGAATTCTCTTAATTGCGAACATATGGCTTCTGTTTTGACAGGAAAGAAGATCATTTCTATTCTGTCAAGAGGACAGAGCAATCCTTTGCAGAGAATGTGACATTTCAATCCACAGAGCCAATGAACACACACAGAAACACAACAGGTTTCTTCTCACAGGAGTGAAGCTCTCAGCTTCTTCAAGTTTGTATAATAATCAAACCTCATCCACTTCTACTACCAGCACTGATTTAAGAATTCAACCATCATCAACAGCAACAACAAAGAGATCAAGAACCGTTTCTAATGAGATTTCGGGTTCGGCTTCAGTCGAGATCAATCCAGTGCCATCAAATACTGACAATGCTTCATATTCAACCAGCAGTATATCTGAGTATTTGATGGAAACACTGCCTGGATGGCATGTGGAAGACTTCCTTGATCCTTCATTTGCCTCCAATGGTTTCTGTAAGGTTTGCAGTACTCATTTTACACTTTTGACAAAACAAGAGAGATTTTTCATTTCTTTTTTTTTTTTTTTTTTTTTCTTTTGGACTATTTCTGTTTGACCCCACTCGTGTTTCATAACATTAAAAGTTTTTAGAATGCTAAAAGAAAAATTGGTGTTGACAAATTTAACAATTTCACATGTTGCATTAAAACATGGTCACTAGAGATAAGAGATCTTTAAAAAAATATATAATCAATTACTTCTTTCATTGTTACTTATAGGATGACAAATGTTTTGCTTTAGTCAGATTCTGAAATTAAGAGCAGTTAAAAAGTTCGAACTTCTAAGTTAGTTTGTTACGCTAAGCTGTTTGTTTGCCATAACAAGGGCAAAATAGTAATTTAAGAAAAATATTTCTCATCAGGAAGATTTCAGTAATTTTATTTATGTTTGAGAACTAAATTCCGTGATAGTTTAGGACCAACCAAAAGATTAATCTAAGTTTTTATTTTATTTTATTCTTTAATGTTCATCAAAAGACCTATTATTGATGGAAACATAATGGGATTTGATGCAGACTAACAGCCATTCTGTGTCGTTTGTGGACGATGATTTTGAAAGCAATAAAAGCTCTCTTTCATCAGAAGAATTGGTCAATTGGGTGCCTCAATTGTCACCACCGCAAATCACAACTATGAATCATCACAATAATGGAGTTCTTAGTGCAGCGAAGTACAACGCAGGAAAGACTGATCATGATATGATGTTTAACCAAACATGGGATGATATCTTTTGCAAAGTTCCTCAAATCAGCCCTCCATCTTTCAAGAGACATAAGGCGCTTTCATTGGGAATAATAATGTTTGAAAATTTTCTTTAATCTGTTAAATGAGCAACCTCTTTTTTTTTTCCCCCTCTCTTCTTTTTGTTTTACATCGATTCTGTCGTTTCAGAGGGGTTTTTTTTCTTTTTTTTTTTTTTTTTTTTTTTACCTTCAACAATCTACTTTGGAGTGGGAAGGAGCTCGCTTTTTCTCTTCAACCTGTTTTTTTTGTACCTTCAACAATCTACTTTGGAGTGGGAAGGAGCTCGCTTTTTCTCTTCAACCTGTTTCTATAAATCGCTGTAAACATATCATAATTATTTACCAAATCGGTGGTTTTTTTTTTTCTCCTAGTACATTTTGTTTGAGTTTAACCTTTTTTTTCTTTTTTCAAGTAATGATAAATTTAGAAAGGGCTGATCCGCGTTAGCAGACTCTTGGTGTTGTCAAAGAGTCTCGATCACTTAACACTCAAAAGTCAAATCTCAAACACTATTATAGTACATTATTAGGCACCCCACTCGATAATTCAAGTTTACTTGATTAACCAATAAAGAGGCAACCTAATTTTACAGTGTTTGAAATGGTTGAAGATACGTATATTTATTAATGAAAACAGACGCCCGAAGCCCGAATTTTTTCGGGCTCGGGCGGGCAAGCCCATCTCCCGCCCGCTCAAGTTAGATTTTCAGGCTCGGACAGCCCGAATTTGACACTGATTCTCTTGCCCGTCGCCGTCTAACCGCCATATTGTAATGACTGAGAAAATTTCAGACCTTAAATAATACAATTCATGTATTTTTAAGCCAAGGATTTTCTTAGAAAATATTATGTTATATTGTGAATGGAGGATTTATGGAATTAATATATGTATTCCTAAATTCTATAGCAAATTTCATGTTAAGTTCATGTTTCGATCAAGTAAATTCGATCGATAAATTCTTACCGTATTTTAAGGCAGAATAATTTTCAGTACAAGTATAGTTTGAGAATCTTAATTTCAAGAATCTCTAAGCACAGCACGATGTTAGCGGCATATAAAAAAAAAACGCACTGACATTTTAAAAGAAGAAAAAAATCCTTAATTGCCAAACAGTTAGGTTAAAGTCACAAGATAAATACCTATAGTAGATGGATACAATATGAGCTCGGGAGTTGACACTGTCAGAAACGTCATTCTCGGGATAGAATACAGAAAATTAAAATTTAGAATTTATTCAGTCTAAAATTAATTTCAAGACTTGAAACAGTTCGAAATATTAAGCGAGTAAGAATATAAAACAATATTGAATTATTCAGAAATTAATATTGGACTGTAAGTAGTAGATTAACTTACGTGAGCTAAACTAATTACCTCTAATCAGTATAAATTTAATCTGTTTAGAAGAAATAATTGAGGATAAGATCAGGCACGTAATCTTACCTTAATCAGATACTTTATATAGTGAAATTTTAGGGTTCTTGCACTTTCTTTCTCTTATTCTCGCTCATTCTCTCTCTCCTCTCACGTTCTCTCTCACACAAACCATCAATGGCCAAATACTCAAGTTAAGATTCCGACCTCCATTTTTGACACCACCGGTGTCAATAGAAAGATCTCGACGAGCTGAGTTCAACGACATGCGGCACGACCTCCAACCCCGCCGGAATCAGCCGCAATCGCCGGCGGAAGTTTCGAAATTTCCATTTCTTCCCGTCGTGATATCTCCGCCATCCGACCTCCGATTGAGATGATTTCAGTCCCTATGGACTCAGTGCAGCGAGACGAAGAAAACCCATCCATTTTCACAGCTCGATTCTGGCTGGAGCACCGCCGTCCGTGGTGGTCGGAATCGCCGCCGCCGCCACCGTCGTTTCTCTCTCTCCAGGCCGTCGTGGATGTCACCGCCCCCACCAATCAACTCAGAAGCCGACGTCCAGTAGATCCCGACCAGCAGCCACCGTCGCCGT
>NW_010366918.1:72023-72747 GCF_000414095.1 Morus notabilis
TTGATTTTAAAAGGGCTTTAAGATGTACTTGAATTTAAGATTTCTCACGAAATCCGTTTTAAAGTCAAAATTAAATGGCCCGATTGAATTGGCTAGTTTTAGAAAGACTTTTAAAGAGCATTTGAAATAAGAGTTCAAATGCTGCTCTGTTTGAAAGATATTTTTAGAACGTTTTATCTTAACTGAAATTAAGAAAAGCTTTAAGAAATTTAGTGATTCACTTATTTGAAATTATTATTACAAATTATGAAAGTATTCTTTCTTATATTAAAAAAAAAAAAAAATGTTCAAATTTTAAGAACCCCAGTAAGTACAAGTTAAAGTTTAAGTTACAGTGGCGGCCTCATAGGAGGGGCGTCACACATATACCGCCGTCCGCCGGAAATATTTTGAATTTTCCGACCATGCCCGAACTGCCCGACCCGAAAATAAACCCGAATTTTGCCCGAAGCCCGATTTGCCCAAAACCACCCGAAAATATTAGTTGCTACAAATTGGGGCATTCTGAGAATTGAACTCGGGACCTCTCACACCCAAAGCAAGAATCATACCACTAGACCCAATGCCCATATTTGTTATTTAAATTTTAACTTTTTAATTAAGGTAAACACACAATTCCTTAATAGAAAGAGCAAATTCCTATTTTAGTAGTTTAATATTTCAGTTTTTACATTCTTGACCCTTTTTTATAATCAATCACATGATAAAAGGATTCCTCAAAAAA
>NW_010366918.1:72935-77164 GCF_000414095.1 Morus notabilis
AAAGACCAGTCACTCAATGTTGAAGCCTTGGTTTGCATTAAGGATTGGGATCGGGCCGATCAACATTTACAAGATACAATTTCACCGGCAAGCCAATAATGGATCGATGAATTTAATCGATTAACATTTAATTTTGAAGACGATCCTTTAGCTTTAAATTAAATTGTAAATTTGTAATTTGTAAATATGTATTTACCTTTGACATTGTATTTGTAATTGTATAACTTTGTAAGTTTGTAAAATTTATAATTCGTCACAATATGATTGCACTCTTTTTTCCTTGCTAAGTTTTTATCCCAATTGGGTTTTTCTTGGTAAAGTTTTTAATGAGGTAATCATGAATTATAAATTTAAAAATTAATAAAGAAAGAATTTTTTTATATAGTTCGTATGTTCATTTCAAATTTCAAATTGTAATATATATATATATATAAATTTTAACACAAAATAACTTAATATTAAAAAAAAAGTTTAAATAATTCGGGCGGGCTCGGGCCGCCCGGCCGGGCTCAGGCCGCCTAATACAAGCCCGCAGCCCGTTCAAGGTGAAATTCGGGCTCAGGCGGGCGGCCCGAATTTCTCGGGCGGCTCGGGCTCGGGCTCGGGCAAAAATTCGGGCTTTTCAGGCGGTCGCGGGCGGCCCGTCCAAAGTTCCAGCACTGGTCTTATCATTTAGAGGTTATTTGGTTGAGAGATTCGTACTCTGATTTAAATCATGATTCATGATTCGCTACAGTATTTTCTCTCATAAAAAATACACATAAATTAAAAATAATTTTAATTTTATGATTATAATCCATGAACCAAACGTCTCATTTGCGTCACCTGGGACATAAACCCAAAACTCACACACCCGATAAATTGGCCACTTCCTAAATCCACTTACTTTCTCGCTTTTCTGCCACTCTTTACGTGGGTTTCTCTCTCTATAGGACTGCCGCTTATCTCATTAACAAATGAGGAACAAAAAAGACTCAAAAAAATAATAATAAAAAAAGAATGAAAAAGAAAAAAAAGGAGAGAGAGAGAGAAAGAGGAAGGGTGGGAGTGGGGGTTTCACTTATTTAAGAACATTATCCTAAGCAATTAGGAAAGTTGTACACGAGAAGGTCCCCTTAAACACCATCAGAAGTGGACCCTGCCTATACCCTTGAGCATAGTACAAATTATTTTAAAAATTGAAACAATCATGTTAGCGGAGGCAAATTCGTTGAAGATTCTCTCTAGCAAAAAATAAATAAATAAATAAAAATAAAAATACTTGGATATTCCACACAAAGTTAACCTTAAAGGTGCTGAGCGAGGTTAATATTCTTCAGTGCCATTCATCATTTACAATTCTCAACCGTTCGATCAATCTTTTTTTTTTCTTGTTTAATAACCGTCTGATCGCGTTAAACCATTACAGATCCAACTTATAACTCACCTAGACCAACAGTCTGTAACTAACACAAGAATTCTTAGAAATGTTCATTTCTTAAACAGTCGGCGAACATTTGATTCACTTAACATCCTACCAATGCGTTGTAAGTAGAGGCTTTTTAAACTTGAGAATTTTCATCCTAATTTAAAAACTGAGCCTCATGACATTTTTTAAGCAGTAATAAGCCTAACAATAGTCACTGAAAAGGACAAAATAAGAATAAAGATGATATAATTAGCACTGTATATATTGAAAAAGATATAATGCTTCTTCTTCTTAAGCATATATTGTTTCTATACATGACACAATCACACATTCTGCTGCATCTTGAAAAAACAAAGCAACATTCTTGCATAGCAAGTTCCCAAATATGATATTTCCTCTTTTTTTTTTTTAAACCTCTCTTTTCATTTTGTCCTTTCTTAGTTTACAGCCCCCAGGGAAAAGAAAAAACAAAATATTGATATACCTTTTAGACAATTACATACAGCCAAACTAATAAAAGAATTTAATTTGCAGCCGCAATTGCACGGAACATAAAAAGGAGGTGAATGATGAGCGTCCCTGAAAAATAAAAGTAGATGATAAATATTTTGGTATCTTTAAAAAATATCCGCAAGTTATAGAAAACTGAACAATTCTCTCTGCCTCTTCTCCTTGCAATTAAACCTCTTATGCAATATTGTAATAGAAATATAATAAAAATACATTGTGTATTTACACCCTAATGGAACCAATTAACACTAACAAAATAATAATAAAGGAAAGGAAGAAAGATTAAAACATTACCTTCAGGAGGGGAATGCGAAAAGCCTATCTGCAATCTTTGTTCGACAAATAGGGCACTCGGAGCAAGCAAGTGAACAAGATTTACACACTGCAGAAACGTGAGCTTGTTACTCGTTGCTACTAATTAACACAATATTAAGCTTTTAAAAACAAATAAAAAAATTTAAAAAAAAAAGCTCAAACAAGGAAGTTCAAAATGACTTACAACAAAAATGCCGGCACGGCAGAAGAATTGCTGCAGTAGGGGATTCAAAACATACTTTACACATATGGGAATTGGCATCTCCATTCCCCATTTGTTTGAGCTCCTTTTCCTTCATCTCTTGCATTCTAGCCTGAAAAAAAAAATCCTCGCTTGAGTCATTATGGGTGCGTTTAGTAAATGGATCCAGAATCATAATTTTAGATCTTGATTCAGGATCAGTATTTGTTTACAGTGATTCTAAATCATGATTTATAATCAGTGTTTGGTTTGGATGATTCTGAATCATAATTCGGAATCTGATATGATGTAAACTAGCTCAAATCATGATTCTAAAACCACCCCCCTCTTGATTCAAGGTGATTAAAACCCTTGATTCTAAATCATGGTTTCAGAATCATGATTTGAACCTAAAATCATGAATCATGTTTCTAGTTCCAGAATCATAATTAGAATCATCCTGGTTTGAATTAACTTTAAAATACGGTAATTCTATATCCTCAGAAGGCCAAACTATGAACAAAAGAGAACATTTCCTTTTCAAATTTAGTAAAAGCTGCAAGTTATCGTCTTCTCACAAAGAACTCCTAGACGTATCATGTAAATAATGGGAACAAGGAGCATACTGTACTTTTAATAGACAGAATCAACATCAACAGTGATACCTTGAGACGAACAACTAGGGGTTCTTCCTTAGGAACTTCATCAGCCGGCGCAGAGATACCAAGAACTTCTCTCTCTTTAGAAACGGTAGTACTGTCAATGTCATTTGTTTTCACATCATTGATATTTTCTGGAGGATCACTCTGTCTCTCATCAGAATTCGTCCCGGGGACAGCTCCGCCCTCTTTCTTTAACCTTGCAACAAGCACCCACATGTTGGCTAAATCATTTTCCAGAGCTTCTTCCCTTCTCTTTGCCTCTTCAACCTTTTTCCTGTATTCTTCCTCAACAAACTGCTTCTCAGCAAGGGCAGCCTCAAGAGCAGCCTCCCGCTGTTTTCTTGCCAGGAGTTCCATCTTCAAATCATCCGGATCAAGATTCCATGACTCAAAGTCATCACTTCCCATGGCAGATAAATCATTCATACGACCAGAGAGCCTCACTTTTCTCCCTGTTCTACTCCCATCACTGTACTTCCGGCTAACGCCATTTTGCACAACAGCATTTCTAGAATTTGCTAGCTCCCGAGCAGACAACAATTCTTTTTCGAGTTTTGCACTCTGCAATGATAGCTTCGTCACTTCACCAGCCAAATTCTTCAACTCAACAGCAGCAGCAGAGGCCAGCTCCTTAGCATAGGAAGCTTCTTCAGCCAGTTTCTGATTTTGAACACGCAAGCCACTGTTCTCTTCTGAGAGCTGAACCTGCTCCAGCTTTAGTTTTTCATTCTCAATCTCCTGAGCAAATGAAAAGAGCGCTAATCAGTATTGAAGAAGCATAGTGTGAAAGTGAAAAAAAAAAGATCCTGCTTTGTTAAAAACAGCTCCTTGAGAGAGAACTTGTGCCTACTCCATGAACCTGTTGAGTTTTTAAACAACTGAAAATGGACTGACATTCACACCAAAAACAAATGATAGAAAGAAAGGGTGCGTTTGGTTGCAGTGGGAAATGGTAATAGGAATGGAAATGAAAATGGTAATAGAATATAATAGAAAGAAAAGATGATTTATTTATTTAGCTCTACTTTTACAAATGCAATAGAATGGGATATGAATATTTTCATATTGACAAAATTACCCCTCAAGTTAATATAACTAATATCATATATATTAATATAATCATTTAATAACTAATATTATATATATATATATA
>NW_010366918.1:77445-109762 GCF_000414095.1 Morus notabilis
ATAACATAACATAATATAATATTATTATTTATAAAATATATAATTATTATATTTAATTTTATAAAAAATACTACTATCCCAATTATTATTATAATTATTAATTACAACATCACGACTATATTATATTATATTATCTTATAATGATAAATATAATTATTATTAATTACAATATCACAATTATATTGTATATTATATTATATTTATAATGATAAATATAATTATAATGTATAATACGTAATATAAGATATTATTATAATATTAAATATGATATATTATAATACACCTATATAATTATAATATATTATAATACACCTATATAATTATATTATATTATATTATATGTTACAAGATATAATTACATTATAATATAATATTAATTATATTATAAATATTAATATAATAATTATAATATTTAAGGGTAATGATGGAAAAGAAAATTAAAAGAGCTTGGAATGAGCATTTTTCTCATATGAGGAAGGAATGATGATTCACCCATTTGATGGAAAAGCCATTCTTTTTTCTAAAACCAACCAAACATGAGAATGAAACTTAATTCCTTTCCATTCCTTTCCATTCTCCCTAACCAAACACACCCAAAGAGTAGTTGGAAAACATTAGTGATGCAAATTGCAAGCAAGTCCACACAACATAATTAATGACACCAGCATAAATATATGACTGTTAACTAATCGATTCAGCTAATATAATGTAAAAGATTGAAAATTCCACTTCACCTGCGACTGTACTTTCTTTTTCAATTCATCGGCATACTCTTCAGAAGTTGACTGTTCAGAAGACACTAATGATTTCTCAACAGTTAACGAATCAAGACGCTGTTCTAGAATGTCTACTTTTTCTTGTAACTCCTTGTTCTCAGCACACTGAAGAGTCGAGACAACCAAATTTATGTCAGAAATAGCTCTCACTGAATGAAGTAAATGTTTGCGTGGAAACATATTATAGATTAGCGACATCCTGAATTGAGAGTTAAATAAAGCTTCAATAGAATGACGTTTTAACCTTATTCTGCAGTTGCTCCTGGAGAATACGGTTGTCTGCTGATTTTAACTGCACAAAAACATATGCTAATAATTAACCAAGCGCATTTTAAATAACATACGAGAAAATATTATGCAAACACCAAATGCATTTTAATAAGCATAAAGTGGTAACTCTTGAATGCAGTGATTTCAGAAAACTCACCTCCAATTCAAAACCCTTCTCATTACACTGGGTCATTAATCTCTTTACCGTCTGTTGCAGCACACAAAGCAGTTAAAAACAGTTGGTAATATTGCTATCATGATAATTGATAACACTAAATACAAGTTAAAACTACCTGTTGCATTTCCACCATTGATGCATTAGAAACTGAAGCCTCGCCACTTTCAACAATGCGTTGTTCTAAAACCCTCATTTGCCTTCTTTTTTCTTGGATCTCACGTTCCAAGTTCTGAATCTGTAATTAAGGAAATAAGTATATTTGATTTTTCAGTTTGCTAGTTACAGAGATGGAAAAATAGGGCAGGGAAGGGGGTGCAATTTGGGATTGGAAAATAACTGGAAGGTTATGAACTTGAAAACTACTTGTAATACACATCAAAGCAGAAGGGGTTGCATTCTTAATGTTCGGATGACAACCTAAGGCCAAAAAAAATGTGGGGCCTTTGGATAAATCCATGAAGTTCAAATATTGTTGAAAAATCTAAAGAACATGACGGCATTTGATTCTTTTTTCATTATTTCATTCAATTTAAGAGGCATCATCACCGTACTTAAAATAATCATATCAATTTTAAACCATGAATTGTGAACCAAACTAAGACGTGGATCAGAATACACAGAAAGATAGAAGAAATATATGTACTTGGCTTTTCGAGCTTTCAGGGTCCTTTACAGACTGCTCAACCAATCGCTTCAAGGTGCTAGTGCCAAATGCAATTTCTCCAGCAAGCATCTTAACTTGTTCAACAAGAAGGTCTATCTGATCTGACATTGTCATTCCAACCTAAAGCACAATAAAATAACAGCCCGTGGTTAGATCAAAAGTCCGAATCATCTGAAAATTATCAGTTTGTGCCGAAAAGATGATTAATACAAATTTGTAGAGTGACTATTAGTATTCTATCAATGGCATCCAAGAGAAATGGTATCTATTAAAAAAGTTCACCTCAATTCCCACAATAAGGATACAACATTCTGATTCAAAATGGAAGCAAGAAGATAAACAACAGAATAAAACTAGAGGAAATTATTTTCAACAGAAACCTCCCCGAGTGATGTTAATAAGGATACAACATTCTGATTCAAAATGGAAGCAAGAAGATAAACAACCGAATAAAACTAGAGGAAATTATTTTCAACAGAAACCTCCCCGAGTGATGTGCTGAGAAATTTCAATGCTCCAGGAAACAAAAAACAAAAAAAAAAGACAAAAAACGAAAACAAAACAAAAACAAAAGACAACAAAAGGTGAAATGGCAAAGCAAGTCCACGTTTCATCACGCCCTCCGGGGCAAAGTTTCAACTCTCATCCTGCAAGAATTTGAGTTTTTGTGGGATCTCACGACCAATATTGCAACAAATAGTACCCGTCCATAAAAACCAAGAAAATATGACTTGCTAAAAAAATTCAAATTCTTCCTCATTCTGCTTTAAATAGCATTTAATGCTATGCATTAGACATGACATCAAATCGTATAAATATGTGTAGTCCCCACAAAAGGGAAAAAAAAACGATGATAATTTAAGGCTGAACATTCTCTTGGAACATTTAAGGACAAACATTCTCTATAAAACATAAACCAAAAACAATCAGCTTCTTATGCAGCATAGCTAAGAAAATAACAAGTAAAAGAACTAGCATAACATACTGCAGGCAATTTTGAACCACTGATAAGTTCACCAGCTTGAGTTGATTCAGTAATAGTGCTGCTAGTTGGTGAGAGTTCTTCATTCCACCTGCTGGAAGATCTTCTATGCTTCAAGTCATTAGATGAATCAGAGGCCAATATTTGAGAGTCCCTCTGGCCATCCCCCTCTCCAAACAAAGAACCCTCGCGCAAACCATCCCCATCCAGTTTCTGGTATAGAAAGAGATCAAAGATCTTATCACATTGTGTTTTCAGAATGAAAACATTAATAAAATAATTAAATAAAAACTAGAAAGACCCACGTCAGAATAAAACCACAACCCTTTAAAGATAGAGGCATTACTATTTGGAGAGTAGGAAAAGCCTGAAAAGTAACTAGCTCTGGTAAGTGAGAGAAAAGGAGATCGATAGTTATCTTTAAATAACAAATTAAGCATTAACCGAGCTGACTAAAATATCATTCAAATCCTTGACATAAAACATCAAACTGTGATTTTCCGTCAATAGACAAAAATATTACTTTGTATACCAGTGCCCAAACTACTTTAGAAGTTAGAAATCGAACACACCACAAAGAACATTGTCCATACTTTGAATTACAAAATTGTAATAGTAATTCATGAACTCACATCATCCTCCCCAACTGAATGACTCCGTTGGTGGCTGGGAACATCACTCAAACAACCTGGAATTGTGTTTTTTGAAGAAACTAGAATGAGTTTGGTTAGCCTTTGGATTCTACTCATGAGAGCAGCCTTGGCTTCTTCTTCTTCCTCTAGCCTTGATTGCATTTTAACTTGACCTTCTTCCAACTATTCATCAAACATAACAGATTTGGTAATCATCATCAGAGATCATGATATAACAGTATCATCACAGACATTACTGATATGTTTAAGAAAAGAAAAAGGAAAATAAGACAAAAAAAAGGACCTTTTGCCTTAAGCTCATAATCTCATCGTGACTAACACCAACAAGCATACCACTCCTTAGCTGATCAAGCTCTTGTTTGAGGGTGGAAATTTCTCTTTGATACTTCTTAATTAGTGATTTTTCATCAATAATCTGGCAGAATCATTAAACAGAGAAAAAGAGAAAATTAAGTGCTTATCATTTAACGTTACCTTCAAAAATTAATCAGACTGAAGTTGCATCGCACCTTATTACGTGACGCGTAGATTTCTACTCGCTTTGCTCTGCTTGCAAATTTTAATGTATTATGAGTTTCCTCCATGTTACTTGATGCAGGGGTAACAGTGCATATAAGCTGGGAATGTTGTAATAACAGCAAAATCATTCAGCAAACAGGATCAACTATTCATGCTACATAGCTTGTTGTCATAATAGTAATCAAATGAAAGCAAAATATGACAAGTTATAACCTAAAATTAAAATGTATCTACAGAAGACGACTCCTTCCAGAATAACAATATTGAATAGTATTATTCCATTGATATTATGATCATAACTTATCAAACTCACCGAAACATGTCCATGGCCGCTTAATGAAGATTGTAGTAGGCGGGTAAGCTTAGAATCTCGATATGGAACATGAGATGCCTTCCCTTCACTTAATTTTCCTATCACCTTCACATTGCAACAGTACAATCAAACTATGAACTTGTATTATTATTAAAAATTACTCGTAGATGAAGATTATATGGGAAAATATTAGTGACAGATATTCAGCCAACTAGAATATTTTCTAATAGTGATTGGAACTCATAAGGTTGGTGTTTCTTTTGAGGAGATAAATCAGCAAATTTAGCAGATAATGTTCCAGATAGAAATACGCACAAAAGTGAAATTCATAATTGTTTAATAGCACATTAAATCGTGGGCACATACTGTTCCAAGGGTTAAAAGACTTTTGTTAATGTAAGATCCCTCCTTTCTCCGTAGTCCAGTTGTTTCAGTCTTTGAACTTTCAGATCCAGCTAGATCAATCAAATTCTGCAGACAAAAATGCCAAAAAGAAAAAATAAATAATAAGACAACGCTTGAATGTTAAATGGATGTAATTTTGTGGCACGAGACTGAGAACCATACAAGTTGAGAAAAGATGACCCCATCATATTCATCACCATGATCACTACTTTCAATCATCTGCAGATACATGAGCAAGTTAGAGGCAGAAACAGTGTCAGATAAACATGCAGGTACTTGAACAAGGTTTTAAAAACATGGCATTGTTTTAGGTACAATCCAAATTACAAATAAAGAAGTTGTTTTCCCGAGCCGTGCGTAGGCCAGAATATAACACTTCAAAGAATCTCACTTGGAAATGCAGAATAAATTCATTCATCCTCCAACTTTACTCTTTTCTAAAGATAGAATACCAAAACTTGACAGACGCGCACTTATTTGAGACAACACAAGCCAGTCTCCAATTTTAAGAAAAATGAACCAATTGCATTGTAGGATTAGAAGGAAAAGGGTAAGTTGCTAGTTCATTTTTTGAAAGATACTTCAATTTTTGCAGGTAAACACAAATTTATTTTAAAGCAAATAGTTGGAAAAACAAAAACAAAACTAGAAACTTAATCCAATCCAGCACACATAAATATTGAAAAACCAATAGACATAATTTGATAACTTTTACCAGTGTGAATATGGTGTGACTTCGACTGCTCAACAAATTGAAATTATTTGATCCAACATGACGATGCTCTGTGTTATCATACCAAATAAAAAATAAAAATAAAAAGGAATAAGTTGCTAAATTTCTGCACATTTAATCATTATCAGAAAAATAGTTATAGAAGAGGGGGAGAAAATGAAAATGCATGACAGAAGACATAGTTCAAATACCTTCCCCAGCAGCAATAAAAGAAAGTGCATGCCCAGGGGACAGAACCACCTCTTCCTTAATACCTTCTACATATGTACCCTGAATCAAAATGTCAGAAATCCATTAAGTATACATCTAGAGGTACTTGATCAATTATAAACACTCTTTGCATTGAACAGTACAGAAGAGAACATTGGAACGAATCCACTATCTAAAAGATAAATCATGAATCAATCAGTAACATTTAATTATAAAGCGACAATGCAGCACTTACCAGACCTAGGAGAGAAAACGGAAAACAGGAGAGAGGAAAAAAGATCGAGAAAGTGATGGATATAAAAAAAAAAGTATACACTATAAAATAAGTTACAAGTGATAAACCTGTGCATCTTCTCTAACACGCAGATTCTGACCTGTTGGGTCAAGCAAGTCGTTTATAACCTGATATAGAAGGACAAACAGCTCCAAAATCAATGAGCCAATATAGATGAGAGTATTTGCTGTTAACAGATAACATTTTCTCTGAGATCAGCAACAGCATCTATGTTACAACGGAAAAACATGACCAACTTGTTCCCCATAGAGAAAATGAAAACTGTGATACTGCAACGCGGTAGTTAACAATTTCATAGTGCAAATGTAAGAGGAATGATTTCAACACGATATGAGACATGGAGAAGAATTTGAACATGATATGAGACATGGAAAAGATAATGATTTCAAAATCTGTCTTGCTTTATGAAACTGAGACGTATGATAACAACTGACCTCATTATAAATTTCTAGATATGACACGCGCAGTAAAAACTCTCTTCCTGGAGTCTGTAATAAGAATCAGCTAGCAGTTAGCCATAGCGGCGTGAATCCAAAATCAGAAGAATAAAACTGACCAAAACAGAGAATAAAGCTTCTTACTATACAACAGTAATAATGATCATTCATGCAAATTACAGACAAGGCATCCAATATAAAACATTACTAAATACTTTCCAAAGGAACCAGATTGCATAATTTCAGTTCCGCAGATAAGTCGTCATCCCAAATAGATGTTACAGGAAGAAAAATATTTTGCATGGATATTTAGGAGATATCATACGGTCATGAAACTATCAAGATTAATTGTACAACAACAACACTATGCCGAAACAGAAAGGATGGCAGTTGGAAGTTTTACGTGCCGTTTGTGTGTGTCAGCTTCTCGCTACTAACTCCTGTTCTTCAGAAAACATTTATATTAAGAAACCTTCCTTACATACATACTTACATACATTCATACATACATACATACATGCATGCATGCATGCATGCATGAATTATTGAAGAAAACTTACATCTTGAATCATGCTGAATACATCCTTTATAGCCAATGGTATAATACCAGGACAATTTTGATCTCCCTGCATGGGTTTAAGACGAAATAAGTCCACAGTGCATCTAATTAATGCAAAGACGCTTGTTATATACCATATCACAGAGGAAATAACGTGCTTACTTTTTAATCGGAAACAAAGAACACGAGAACGGTAATAGCATATGTGCAAACACGAATTCAAACAAATGTCATATGAATAAGCTTGTAGCCGAAACCATCAAACATCACAATCATATCACGAGAAATCTAACTAGAACAAGATTAGCCAGCAAAACAACATTTTCAAGATACCATAGCAAATGTAAAGCAGAAAACTATTCGCCTCATTTATTCCTTTCCCAGCCAAACAAATCTTATAGCCCGTTTGGTTCATAGATTAGAACCATGAGATTAGAACCATTTTCGATTTACGTGTGTTTTTTGTGAGAGAAAATACTGTAATGAACCATGAACCATGATTCGAATCAGAGAACGAATCCTCCAACCAAACGGTTTCTTAATGATCCACCTTAAAAATAAAAATATAGATAAATAAATAAACACCCTATAGATGGATGCAACAGGGAGTGGTTTAACCTAAAGAGGATAATCCTACAAATACGCTTAGTCCTTTGTCAAAGAAAAACTATAAATCCTCACACGTATCAAGTAACAAACAAGAGCAGTTTCTGTAAAAACACTAGTTGTAACTGCCCCAAACAGACCACTAGCAAAATATTATAGTTTCCGCGGATATGGCCCGACTAGGATAAAGTTGTCTAAAGTGGGAAAAAAAATAATAAGGAACTTTCAAATATAGACACTTACATGCATGGTGTGTGTCTTCCCACTACTTGTCACACCATAAGCAAAAACTGTCCCTGCATCCAAAATACCAAAACTTTGAATCCTATCGTTCCGTAGAGTAATTATGCCTCTAAACAAAATAAACTACAATAGGATACTTCAATGCATTTACTTCAGGTCAATTTACTTATTTATCTTTTAAACTGACAATCAAGAAAAGACACTAGTCACAACATTTCAAATTAAATTGATCACATAATCACCATTTAAGTTTACTTTCATTAGGATTCCACAAATCATAAATTGACCCACTGTGAGTTTAGAGAGAAAAAGGATTCAAATACCATTTACGCCCTCCATGGCAGCCTTGACCACAGGTTTAGCCGCTACGTCATATACCTCTTGCGAATTCGTGTGTTGTCCAAAGACTTTATCTGCCAACACAAAATCACTCGCGAAATTCAACATTCAATAAAACGCTTTCAATTAAATGTAAATCATCTACACCAGCGCGTTGCTTGGACATCTGCATTTTCAAATTTCAGTTCATGATTTCTCCGAAAATCTAAATTATCATCAATTCAAATCGAACTCCAAATTAGGAAGCGAAAAAGAAGTACCAAATGCATAAGCCGTAGCAGGATTATACTCATTCCTCACGATCTTATCCCCATCGGCATACCAGGCGATCCCATCTCCTCTCTGAAACTCCCTCTCGCTGCAAGCACAAGTCCGCAAAAACCAAACCGCTCAATCACATTACTTCATTACAAGAACCCTAGCATCAAACAGCTCAATTTCGTGCAATTTCAAACCACGTAGATCTGATCCAAACAACCTCAGATCTATTACTTTACCTCAACGGCCTAAACCGAATCGTCACCGATATGCTATCCCCCGACCTCGGCGCGTCGAGCGGCTCGGCAATCAGCTCCTCGGACGCGAATCCCACGGGCGTAGGACCGCCGTTGCCGCGTGAGCCGCCGTACAATGAATCTGAGCGGCCACGGCTCGGCGTCATGGATCGGGAACCGGAGCCGAGTCCGCCTCCAGAGTTGAAGTACGACGAGGCCGAGGAGGAACACGAGCGAGGCATGAGCCGCCCGTTCATGAACGAGGACGACGACGACGTCGAAGAGTAGGGGCTGGACGGTTTCCGGTACGAGAACGGCGAGCTGCTCCGCGCTCGAGACGACGACGCCATGGAAGGCAGCGAGTCAAACCTGGCGAGTCGACGAGTCGGCGACTCGGAGCGAGAGAATGCGGAACAAATCGAAGACGAAAACAACGAAGAAGAAGACGTAAACGAAGAGAAAAAAAAAAAGGGAGAAGAGAATGTGTCAGAGAGCTCACATGGTTTGGGACAAAAAAGCGAAAAACAATCGTGTTTCTACCCTTTTTCTCAAGCAATATTTATTTTCCCTTTCTCTCTCTACAAGCTTCAAGGAGAGAGAAAGAGGAGAGAGTGTTTTGTTTCGTCTTCTTTAAGACAAAGAGTGAGTTGCAGAGAAAATGAGAATAGCGAGAGAGAGGAGAGAGAAAGAAATGGTGAGTGGTGGTAGTGTGAGAAAGAGAGAAAGAGAGAAAGAGAGAGGAGTTTTATTTTTTATTTTTATTTTTTTTTCGTAAGGGAGTATTTAATATTAGTTTAATTTAAATGGAAATTTTTTGTTTTACAACATGGTGACGTGGAAAAATGAAATTTAAATTATGTGGGGTGGAATAACCCGCGCATTATTGAGAGCCAGGAGACAGGGAGGGAGGTGGGGGGGGGGTTGCTGACTTGCTTCGGAGAAAAATAAAATAATAAATAAATAAACAAGTAAATAAAACGTGGAATTGAGCGGGAATAACAGCGGCCCCGCCGATTCCCCTTGATTTGGAAATATGTCAATGTTTATATATTTTTTTTGTTTGTTTCCCACTTGTTAAAAAAAATATTTTTTTTTAAGGGAATCAAAAATCGATTGTTTAGTTTGATGAATGTTTTTACTTGTAAACCATGAGTTTTTTATTGGACATTTTGATATACATAAATCTTCATTATTTTCTTTTAGAAAAGTCTTCAACAGCGAAAAACTTAAATGAATAACTTTCATTAGTAAATTTAATAAAGTTCTTGATAAAATTTACTTCTTTTACAAAAGATTTGTACCTTTTTTTAGGGTACCATAATCAACGAATATGTAAATTTTAAGTTGTTAAAACAATCATAATTATATTGTATTTTTATACCATACCATAAATTTTCTTTCTTATAAGATTGAATATTTTAATCCTCAAAACAATTAGTTGTGCCTAATTAGTGACCATAAATAATACTGTATTTTCATTGCTTGATAATCAAATTAAATGCTAATTTTGAAAACAAAATGTAAAAACTAAAGAGAAAACTTAGGAGTGTGGGGAATTACAGTGGCAATCGGAATCAACTAAAAATATATCTATCACTTCTAAGAATAAAAGTCAATCTTTTGTCTTATTACTAATAAAATAAGTTTTTCAAAATTTCTCCTAATCAATCCAAGCCAATATTATGTACAAATAACGAAATAAATTGGACTTGAATGACAGTTTTCCTATGCCATTGTATAATTAAAAATTTTAATTCATTATAAACCATCGGATGAAATATTTTTTTTAGAAAAAAAAAGTAAGCAATATAGAGAAAATTAAAATCGAAGTGGAAATAAAAACATCGTTTAAATTTTATAATACAAGATTTGGAGATTGTTTGATAAAGTTAAGGATTTTTTTGTTCACATTTATATATATATATATATATATTTATTGGTGTTAACATTTATATTTGATATAGTGTGTTTTAATCTCCAATTAAAGGTAAGAAAGAAAAATATTTTATTTTTGAGTATTTGTATAAGAGAAATGATAAAACATATATTAATACATTATAGATATATAATGAATTGGATTTGATTTTACCAATTAAACAAAAATCGAGCTAATTTAATTGAGCTTTTATTGTTTTTCAATCTATGCAATGAAAATTATATGTTAATTACGCACTGAAATATTCAATTATACTTGACAATTTACTCACCCCTTATTACTAGGATATTCCATGTAGGGTATGTTCATTTGCAAAACTCAAGTCATGATTTGAGTTGTGTATATGAGAGAAAAAAGATTGTATCAAAAAAGTTGAATTTAAATTTTTGTTAGAGAAAATAATGTAACAATATAACTTAAGTCATGAAATGAACAAAATCGTAGTTACATTAACAATACTCACACAAATTTCATGAGAAGACATGGCATGATGTTTTTTACTACATTTTGTGGTAGCAAATTCACAATTATAGTGTTAGAAACTCTTGTATTCGATATAGAGGGCCCGAGCCTAACGGTCCGAATGAAAATTTTAGACCTGACTAGGACGGCCCTAAAAGAAGGAGAGTTTACCCAACCCGATCTTAAAGTCCCATGGACTTAGGGTCGGGTCGAGCCGGATTAAAAATTATAAGGTATATTTACTTTTTTTAAAAAAATAAAAGGTATTTGAACATGGACCGGACCAACCCATTTGAGCCGGCTCAAACTTTCACATCTAGTTTGATATGTTGTTGGTCTTGATTTCTAAATTAAGTTAAGTTTATTTCTTTCAAAAAGACAAAAAAATATATTTTTTTAAAAATTGTTTATAAAATTTTTCAATTTTTAATGCTTTTTTAAAAATAAAATATTCAATTTATTGAATATATTTTTTTATCTTTTTTTTGTATTTTCCTTAAAAAAGATACGTGAAATGAAACAAGTTTTTTAATTTTTAAAAATATCAAGCGTACTTACTAATAAAAAAATAAAGGATTTAGTAATGGATTTTTAATTTTTTATGTTAATTTGAAAATTTTTAAAGACAAAACAAATAAATAATATGGAACTCTTTTAGCCCTAAAATCAAATTAAAACTCAAGTTCAAACTTAATTTTTATAAAAAAACAAAAACTTAAATAAAATTGTAACTTGAGTTTAAACTTTTTTTAAATTTAAGTGTAAACGAACAAACTCTAAAGTGATGTTTGGTTCATGAGTTCAGAATTATGGTTCATGATTCAGATTTTTTAAATTTTAATTTTTTATGAGAAAAAAATATTATAACAAACTAAGAATTATAATTCAGAATCAAACGAGAACTCTCAAAACAAACAAAGCATAAATAATATGAAAACAAGAGGAGCGTTTGCGATGGTGAATTGACGAATCAAAAAGCAGTCTTGTTCTCAATTTTAAAATAATAATAATAAAAAAGACTTCGATTGGAAGAAAGACGAGACTGTCACAAAATGACTGATTTCATTATTAAAAATTTATATTTGGTCGTGCATTCTAATATATATTGCCTTTTCAAAATAACTTTTAAAATCTTGTTTTATGTGTCAATATCAATCAATTGTTTATACGTTTGAATTTTTGTTGAGACTTTTTTTAAAAAAAATTTATAGTGTTTTCTCTTATTTAAAAATATTAGTATTTCTTATTTATTAATTGTTATATTTGTGTTACTTTTTTAATTTAATTTGACTTTTAATCATATTTAATACAGATCAGGCAGTTAATATATAAAAAATATTGATGTTCTAAAAAAAATAAAACATCACAGAAAGTCTCTCTTTTTTTTCCCCTTTTCTGCTCAAATATGATTATCAACTATCACTAAAAACGATTTTCCCAAGTTAGAAGGCTTACCACGCAAAAATTAAGGCAAAAAAAAAAAAAAAGAGATATGTAATTGGAATAATTTGAATTAATGAGCAATTTGCTAAAGTTCTTGTTAAATAACTAGTAATCTAAAAACCTTTACATATAGCTTAAAGAATAGTTACACACATGCTGATCACCCGTAACTTCTTTTTTATTTTTTCGGCAACTTTGTTGATATTTATGGTATATTTATTTTATATACTCAAATTTAAATTATTAATTTTACTATCCTATTTTTCACTGAAAAAAATTAAATTTCAAAACTTACCATCAAGAATCGTTTACATTCTCTCCTAAAAAGTACACAGCTATTTACTGCTATAATAAATAAATAAAAAATACTATATATTATATTGCTGCTTTAATTTCGATTTTAAAGATTTTTTTCTTCCATTGGGGCGATTGTTTCAATAACTTTCTTTAATGTGATCAGTAAGGCTTCCATATTTTGAGAGTAAATAATTAATATGGAAGCCCACTCTCTTCTCTTATAAAGTTTTTTTTTTTTTTTTCAACCTTTTTGAGGATTCAAGACGAAGGCCCACCTTGTATTACTCATTTTCTTGTTTTGGCTTGAAAAACGGAATTAATCATTGTTAATTATCCTTTATCAGTACCATTATCGTGGCCTAACAAATAAAGAAAATGCATATAATTATTTTTTTAGTAACTTTTGAATGCATAATGACATGGATATTGACCAATTTTGGCAGTCTTCTTAATAAGGTGAATCATCTATGTCGATTAAACAGTACGTATTTATTTACAACTTAAATGAACTGCCTCATGTTAAATTTAAGTTTCATTTATTTGATCAATTTAAATTTTTAATTTTATTTTTACCATAATAAAAAGTTCTTATAAAAAATTACATCTAATTTTTTTACTACAGTTAAAAACTCTTATATTGCCGATTCAAGTTTTATTACAGTAAAAAATTATAAAAAACAGTCACATTTAACGTTTTTATTACAATAAAAAATTTTCACATAAAATGACATCTCAACTCAAATTAAAAATTTAAATCAATAAATTAAATGAGTCTAAAATCTTATTTCAACTCAACTTAAAAACTCACTTCGAAATGCTGATGTCTAAATTTGGACACAACACTACGTGCCAGCAGCGTATGGTGGTCGGATGAGGAGACAGAGTAGCACTAAAAAGTTATATGTACCTTCTAGTTGGACGAGTGCACTCTACTACTGTTTTTTATTAAAGTTTTAACAGCGGTTGATTTAAGGTTCGTTTAGATCCCATTTATTTTATTGATTTGAATTTAAAATTTAAATTTTATTATAATAAAAAATTATCATAAATAGTCACATTTAATTTTTTATTATAATAAAAAATTCTCACATAAAGTTACATCTCTACTCGAATTAAAAACTCAAATTAAAAGTTCGTTGATTCAAGTTTAGATGTGACTTTATGTAAGAGCTTTTTATTGTAGTAAAAAAATTAAATGCAACTGTTTCTGAGAATTTTTTACTGTAACAAAACTTGAATTTTAATCTCAAATTGATAAAATGAAGGAGGTCTTAAACTTTTGTTGCAAAAGTCCGTTCCAACCAAAAAACTGGCCGTCTCTTCTCTTGTTGCAATCGGTTGTCGGCTTCAATTTTCCAAAACCGATGGTGCTCAGTTAGAAACTAACTGACGCAAAATCGACAGTTACAAACTAACGTACACCCCTAAATAATAGCATCTACATGCTTCACGAATGAGTGGTTAAATCATTTTTGCTATGAAAAATGCCGAGAAAATGCCACGTGTCCCAAGACTCTAATTCTCTTTGTTGGGTCGTGATGTTATATGGAGGCTTGTTCATTTTACCGATTCAAGTTTTGTTACAGTAAAAAACTATCATAAACAGTTACATCTAACTTTTTTACTACAGTAAAAAGCTCTCACATAAAATCACATCTTAATTCAAATTAAAAACTGAAATCAACGAACTAAACAGATCTTAAATAGTCTTAAAAATTTATCTTGATTCTAACCGATCAACTACACGTGTCAAAAAGACAATTCACATATCTGTGTGGACTTTAAATATATAGGGACTAAAATGAGATTGTCACAGTATTCATATCCAAACGATACACATCCTATTCAGGGAATGATGCTTATTCTTCGTTGTGTCACAAGAGCCTAAATGGGGAGTGAGCCTTGTTCGTTTTGCTTATTCGAGTTTAGAATTTGAGTTGAGATGTGATTTTATGTGAGAGCTTTTTACTGTAGCAAAAAAGTTAGATGTGACTGTTTATGAGAGCTTTTTACTGTAGTAAAATTCGAATTCTAAACTTGAATCAGCGAAACGAACGAGGCCAAATGGTTAGTTGTGATGTGCTTTTCGTCGGAGCTGACCACCCCATAACATTGGGGTTTGTTCCATTTTTTCCCCGCTTTTTTTTTCTTTTAAAATTTTCCACATATGGGGAATTTATCTAAAGTTAAAGATGTGGTCGTGATTTTACTTTTTCTTTTCCAATTTCAATAGTCCATTATCATTATTCGGTTACGATATTTATTTTCTGTATTCGTCTCTCATTCTGAATCATGATTCATGGTTCTCTACAGTATTTTTCTCTCACAAAAAATACACGTAAAAGGAGAATGATTTTAAATCATAATTCTGAATACATAAACCAAACATTTATTTAAGTCATAAGTCCATTAAATTAACATTTTAAAGTTTTTTATTTCAAAATTATACCCTGTATTTTGAGGTTATCAAAAAATCAAATCTTATATTTTGAATTGTATATTTATATCTTTAGATTTTAAATTTATACTCAATTCATACTTTTTTTCTTGGTCAATGATCAACTTTGACCACAAAAGGACCTTAATTCCCCAAAAAAAAAAAAGAATTAAGAAAACAAAAATTCAAAGTATGAAGGAAATTTAGGCCTATTTTACAATGATCAATCACTGACTGATAAAAAATAAGGATTTAACATGAATTTGACATGCGAAGGTATAACTTTGATATAGTTCAAAATACAATATCCTCAAAATGCAAAGTATAAAAATGAAATAAAAAAAACTTATTAAAATCAAATTCCAAAACATGGATTAATTGCAGGCATGCAAAAAAAAAAAAAAAAAAAAAAAAAAAAAAAAAAAAAAAAAAATAATATGAAACTATCAGGTGATTTAGGAAACGAGAGTTACTACCCATAATATGATCTACTCTATAACATTTAATAATGTTTACTATACATTTACATTAATCTACTCTGGGAAACAATCAACATCTATATTGAATCACACATCCATAATTTCCTAGTAGTTACGTGATTGTCCAATCTACTTTCCGAATTACATCAATTTCTTTGAAGTAACATTTAGACGCGTGTACATTAATGGCGAAATTGTCTAATTTTGCCATAAGCCACAATAACTTATATAAAGTATTTAATAATTGCATTAATAGGAATAACAATCTAATTGACATGAAGCTAAAAAGGACATCACACCAATTAAATTTATTCCAAGTGAAGTCATGACTTTGGTTGGTTGTGTATGTAAAAGCAAAATACTGTAGTAAAAAAATTAAATTTAAATTTATATAAGAGAAAACACTATAATAATATGACTTGAATCATGAAATGAACAAGGATAATAAACTAATAGTAAGTGACATCATGTTATTTCTTATTTTCGGGATAATGATAAAACAACATGTATTTCCACCTTATATTTTTTATAGGATAAAATCAATATAGTATCATTTGTTATACCGAAATGTCTCGATAGTATCTTATCTTTTTAATAATATTAAATAGGTAACTTCAAGTTTTAGAATACATTTTTTTTTAAAAAAAAAGGATAATATATTCCAAAAATAAAAAGGCATTACAAACACCAATTTATATACATATCCTTACTATAAGAATCATGACACTATAGATTACTAGTTCCATCAGTAAACCCGAATGAAAGCTCAAGAGAAAATAGTGTGTACCAGACTCCACAAACAGAAATCGCCCAAAGAGGTACACAAAAAATCGAGCACACACATGGCTCTTTAATAGATCATTCATAGTTGACGAAAACAATTTGATCAACCGATGTCAAGAATCCCATAAGATGAAGGCTAGACAAAAATTGTAAAAAAAACATATCTTGTGGAAGAAAAGAATAATAACATAAATAAATCATGGTAAGAACCACCGTTATAATAAAAAAAAAAAACCCCACAAGCTAGAATATTAAAACATCAAGGAGAGGAAGCCCCTCAACACTAGTAAAACAAAACGCTATAAAAGAAGAGTTGTTGGTAAACACACATAGCCGATAATCGACATATGTACAAGACACTAGATTTCTTCCACAGACCACAACCTTCATAGGGTAGGTTGAGACAAAGCCCAATGCGTCCAAAAACACCTCAAGTCTAACGATAATCCCATCCCTACTTTAGCTTTGATCCGACAACCGTCTACCTCCGCAGGTGGCACGGACCTCATTATAAAATGAGCATCCGATAACGAGCTTATAGATAAACTCTAGAGGCTAGAGGCCCGATAATACACCGAATCTCTGGCCATAAAAACTCCTCCTCATTTTTCCTCTCTCATTATTTGTTTTTGCTAGGGCCGGCTACGTCTAGTTTAGAAAACATCTTGGGATATAAAATGTTCTTTCTGCCATTTTATTTAATTAATTAGAGAATATTTTAAAAAATTCTTAAAAATAATTTAGACATTTAATTTTAAAAAAAAGACCTCAAAATTTTTATATTTTTAGACTATGAACTTCAAAAAATATACGTTTGAAATATTTTTATAAAATTTTTAGTTGTAAGTAATTAATTAGAAAAGGATAAGGGACACTTTATGTCTAAAAAGGACTTCAGAATACCCCTAATATGTTTTTTGAAACTCGAAAGTACTTATTTAATATTATTAAAAAGACAAACTATCTTCAATATGTTTTAATATAACAGAGAGTACCAAAAACATGATGTGCGCACACAAGAATCATAAACACGTATGCTTTATAATCTCAAACTGTCAAAACGACAAAATTCAAAATTCGGTAAAACGCTCATCTATGTTTGAATAGGTCCCAGAATAACTCTTTTAATTAATGCACATAACAAGATAAGCATATTGAATTCAAAAATTGTATACACGTGCAATTTTGTGACTTTATTTTCATAAATTCATTTAGCTAAACCAAAAACCCAACAAACGTTTCAAAACAAGGAAAATTAAACTCACATTTACCAAAGAAACCATGACTTCAACAAGATGGTTCAGAGGCCAACGGAGGAAGGCGGGCACCCAATGGGAAAGAGGATTTATGGCAAAATAGAAGAAAGAGAAAAGGAGAAAGGGAAAGGGAGAAAATAGATTACCAGCGGTAATAGTAGTGGCACCTGGGAAATGCTAAAAGAGGCGACGACAATAGCAGCGGAAAATAACAAAGAAGAGGACAATATATGTTGACTCGAAGGCCATTATTATTTTTTATACAAGACGGAATTGAACCCGTAACCCTCATCCAAACCTCACCCCACCTAAACCCCAGTGTCATTAAACCAAAATGTTTTAAACAAGGGCCATTATTAATTTAATAGTAGTTAGTAAAATATTCCACATTGCAACATTTTAATAAATTTAGAGTAAACTTTTAAAAATATAAAGATTTTAGGGCAAATTGCAAAACTCAAGTAGCTTAGTGGTAAAAACCCTCATAGGTTTAACATTAGTAATTAGTAAAACCTTCATAAAAAATGTTGATATCAAATTTGGCCCTGAAAAATAGGGATTGTCCTACTTTGCACCCTATAATTCAAAATGGTATAATATCGGTCCCAAATTTTTCATAAGTTCCCACGTCAATATTTCAATCAATAAAACATTAATTTTTTTAAAAAGTTTTAATCACATGACATGACTAGTTGGTGAAATAAATATAGGAGAGCAATAGCGATGCAGAGGTTGCAAGCAAAAAAGAAGTAAACATTTAGACTTTGTTCATTTCACCGATTCGAGTTTTTAATTTTAAATTTTTATAGTAAAAAGCCTTTAAAAAATGTCACATCTAATTTTTTCTGCTACAGTAAAAAGTTTTAAGAAAATGTCACATCTCAATTCGAATCCGCGAAGCGAGCGAGGCCAGCTTTGTTCATTTCACCGATTCGAGTTTTTAATTTTAAATTGTTATAGTAAAAAGCCTTTAAAAAATGTCACATCTAATTTTTTCTGCTACAGTAAAAAATTTTAAGAAAATGTCACATCTCAATTCGAATCCGCGAAGCGAGCGAGGCCTTAGTTAGAGCGAGAAAAAGTGAGTAATGTTTTTAAACTTTAAAGTCAATTCTTTTAAATTTATTATTTTGCAATTATGTGACCTATATGTGATTAAAAATATATAAAAAAAAAATTGTTCTTAAAAAAATGTAAAAGAAACAATAGCATTTTATTGACAAAAGTACTAAAATTGAAACTTATAAAAAATTTGAGCGCTAATTTTAGACCTTTTTAAATTGCATAAACAAAATGATACAACTCTATGTTTGAAGAGTAAAATTCAAAATTAACCACAAAGAATAATAAAGTGAATAAAAAATAAATTTCGCACGTGCACGTGCATTTTGAAACAGCTCAGACTTGGACGGCGGGGATGGCCAATAGGAGATGTGTGTGATCATTTGATCAAACGCGAAGGAATGTATTTTGAGATCCAAAGTGATCATGCTTGTGGCTGTTTACCTGCCAAGGTGGGCAGGTGTAATGCTATTAGCCTATTACGGTGCTCATACTCGCACGTAAATTTCTCGTCCAAAATTTTTTTTTTTCACGAATAATATTATAGCCCATTAAAAAAAGATAATAAATAAAATAAAAATAAAAAAAATATTGAGAAAATTACTGAACTTACTATTAAAAGTGCATGAATTTAGATTTTTACCTCTTACTTTTAATTAATACTATTTTATTAATATAATTATTTAACTAAAAAAGTTATTAAAAAAAATAAAAGATAAAAATTAAAACTCATGTACTTTTAAAAGACATTTGTAATATTACATGACCTTTATAGTACGTATTGTTTTGTTTAGAAGAAACAAGAAAAACATACGAACGATGTATTTTTCTCAACCTCTAATCACACAATTACATTACCATAATTTAGCGATACATAAAAAACTAAAGGCTCTCATAATAGTACTCTTTTATGAGGTTGTCACATGACGCTCTCTCTTCCTCTCTTCTTTTTACTTTTTTTTCCTTATCTTTTTACTTTTTTTCCCTTCTTTCCTTTTATTTTTATTTTTATTCTTTTTATCTTTTAAATGTTTTACTTTTTATTTTTTTTTGTTTTGTGATTTTTTTACAGTTTAATTTTTTATGTAAATTTCTTAAAAGTAATATTTTCTCACTTTACTCTTATTAAAGTAATTTTTTTGTAACTATTTCTGTTTAATTTTTTGTTAATGATTGAAATAATTTTCTTCAAATGTGTCCATACTTAACTATTTTATGTCTAATTCCTATTATGCTAAAAGTTATTTTTACACATATTTTTTTCTACAATATTCTTACAGAGCACTTTCTAAACTGTCATGTAGTAGTCGTCCCCCTATCCCTTTCATTTTTACTTTTCCTATATTTATTATTTTTTAATGTTTTGTTCTTTTTTATTTTATGAATTTTTTTACAGTTTTAATTTTTTTATGTATGCTTCGCTCTTTCCTAATCTTATTTTTTTGTTATGTTTTTTTTTTCTTATTTTGCCAAGAGCTTTTTTTTAATATATAGTTTAACCTTTTAATGACTATCTACGCATCCAGTCTAACCTCTAACATATATAAAAGCAGCCAAGTAGACTTGACTCGTAAAGAAGCTACGTACTCACATCCTTTTTTTTAAACTTTTCTTCTTTTCTTTTTTTTCTCTTTTAATTTTTAATTTTCTTTTGCCTATTGTCTATTTTATTTTTCCCCACAATATTCTTTGACAATTGTTTTTTTTTACAATATTCTTTTTTGAAATACATTATTTTTTCTTACTTTCTATTAATTCCTTTTTGAAATACTTTCTTTTTTCTTACTTTTTTCTTACTTTCTTTTAATTTCTACTTTCTTTTAATTAAAATAATTCCTTTCAAATATTTTCTTACTTTTTTTGATAAAAACTCCTATATAACTTTAATATTTTTTTTAACTTTTCCTCTTTTTATCTTATTTTTAAACTTTTTTTATTTTTTCTTCTTTTTTTTTTTTGCTTATTGAATTTTTTTTATTTCCTTTAACATTCTTTAACTGTTACATTTTTTTTAAATATCTTTATTTAAATTTTTTTTTCACTTTCTTTTAATTAAAATAATTCATTTTAAATGTCTCCATACTCAAGTATTTTTTTTGGGATAAAAACTCATATATATCCTTAATTCTTTTTCGATATAATTTTTAAAATATTTATTTTTTCTCTTACTCCAATTAACGAACTTTACTCTAATGAGGTGTTTGAATGCAAGATCAAACTTGGGTTCGTTTAGTTCGTTGATTCGAGTTTTTAATTCGAGTTGAGATGTGATTTTATGTGAGAACTTTTTACTGTAGCAAAAAAGTTAGATGTGATTATTTGTGAGAGCTTTTTACTGTAGCAAAACTCGAATTCTAAACTCAAATCAGTGAAATGAACGAGGTTATTTCTCAAATGCACAGCACGTAGCTTAACTAGTAACAAATAAAAGAATAAGAAGGCATAACTAGTGAAGTTTTCTTTGACATGACAATCGTAAGCAAATACTATTCGGAATGGGTAATTTTTAAAATACTTATGGAAATAGAATCTCTTTTTATTTCCACCCTTAACGTTAGCCCATATATTTCTATCTTTTAAATTAGAACTAATCAAGGGGTAGAATTTTTTTAAAATGAGTACTTTTAATAAGTCAGATACTTAAGAAAGTAAAATTTAAAATTTTCTCTTCCGGAGAATAAATGCCAACAGTTAAGTTAGGCCCAATAAAAAAAAAGTGGGGACGGAACAAACATTTATACTATCAAAATGATATAATCAAAACAAGTGTTTTATTAAATCAATAAAAAAATTAATCTTAACTGACAAAAACTTAGGGCTTGTTCTTTTGATGTTTTTGAGTTAGGTAACTTGAGTGTAGATTTTGAGTTGAGTTTGAGTTGAAGTTGTAACTTGAGTTTTGTGTTTGGTTGTGTACATTTGAGTTATGGTTTGATATATGAATCTTTTTTGAGTTTGTGTTTGAGTAAGTCAAAACTTGAATTTATTTTTAGATAGTATTTTAATAAAAACTCAATGCTGATGAAAAATTTTAATAGGGTATATGGGTCTAGTTTTATTCGTATTTTCGTTGTCAACGCATAGAAAAAAAAATCATCTCAATCAGAATTAAAACGAAAAAGTTATAACATTTTTAAGAATAGAAAAAATACTGTTCAAACTCGAGTACAAACTTAAAAGAACATGAACTCAAATAAAGTTGTAACTCGAGTTACCTTTATTTGAGGGGTTGTTCTTTTGGAGTGTAACTTGAGTGTAGTTTTTGAGTTGAATTTGAGTTATAACTTGAGTTGAAGTTAGAACTTGAATAAAGTTGAGTAAAATTAAATAAAGTTGAAACTTAAAGGGCATGTTCTTTTGTCCAAAAAACTAAAAAAAAGACAACTCGAGTTTCAACTTTATTCAAGTTCACGTTCTTTTAAGTTCAAACTTTATTCAACTTTACTCAACTTTATTCAAGTTACAACTTCAACTCAAGTTATAACTCAAATTCAACTCAAAAACTACACTCAAATTACACTCCAAAAGAACAACCCCAAAAGAACGTGAACATGAATAAAGTTGAAACTTGAGTTGTATTTTTTTGAGTTTTTTAGACAAAAGAACATGCCCTGAGTTTTTCACTCAAAAACTGCCTCACCAAACAGGCCCTTATATTTTGAGTGGTATAAATATAAAGATAGAAAAAAAATGTGGTAATATACATAATTTTCTCAAACAACAAAAAAATTATAGTATGATGTTTATTCTCTAGCATTATTCTCTCCTCTGAATTTCATAAACAAATCACATTAGAAGAGGTTTTTTTTTTTTTTTTTTTTTTTTTTTTTTTTCACCCCGTTAAATTAAAATGTAAGAATATTTAAAAACAAGGATGTAGTTTTTCGTCTTTAAATCTGTCATAATCGCAATTATTGTAACCTTTTGATCAATGCAACCTTTAATTAATGTGATGTAAGAATTAAAAAAGAAAAAAAAGACACATCATTAATTAAAAGACAATCACGTATTTTAGCAGAAAAAGCAAATAATAGCATATATATGCGTGTGTGTATTGAAAAAAAGTATCATAAAGAAGTTCTCAATAGTCTATCAAGTCTATTATTAAGTATTTTTAATCTTTTGGTTCTCAAAAACAAAACAAAAAAAGGTATTTTTTTTCTTTTAATGGGAAGTGCAACTTCATTCTACCGATAAATTAATGAGGCGGCAATTAACACTGAAATAGAGTCAACGCATAATGAATCAACTCAACCGTAAAAGAAAAAACGAAAAAGAAATTGCAGTAAAGAATTTTTTTTTAAACTTTTTTGAAGTAAATTACATGTTTTAAAAACCCGTAAATATGCTTTTTAATTCAAATATTTTAAAACTTGTTATTTACTTAAAAAAAAAACGTCTTAAAAAAATGCTAGTCACCTTTTTCTTCCAAAAAAAAAAAAATAGTAGATGGGCTAAGTTATTCCCTTGATGGGAATCATAGCAAAAGAAGCATCATCAATTTGTTCTAAAAGATATTTAAACTTCGTTCATTTCACCGATTCGAGTTTTCAATTTTAAGTTTTTACAGTAAAAAGCTCTTAAAAAATGTTACATCTAACTTTTTTTGCTACAGTGAAAAGCTCTCAGAAAATATCACATCTCAGCTCGAATTGAAAACTCGAATCCGCGAAGTGAACAAGACCTAAGTGTTTGTTTAAAAAGTACATTTAAATTATGATTTTTAATTCTGACGTTTAACATTCAAATTTTTTATAAGAATAAAACATTATAACAAAATCAATTATTTAAGTTTGAGTATATGAAACAAACGAGCGCTTAAATTACATTTAATTGGAGAGAAATACTACTTTCAGCACTCACTACATGCCGTCTTCATTCCGAATGACACACCTCTAAACTCCCGCATAATCCATATTGCATATTTTAAGGTGTTGTAAATTAGTCAACAAAATAAAATAAAATAAAATCTAATGCAAGTATTATTTCAATTTTTTATTATTATTATCCAATAACTATTCTCAATTGATTCCTTTTTTCTCTAGCTTCAAGTTTCACAATAAAATATGTATAACTAGTGAAGTTTTCTTTAACATGACAACCATAAGCAAATACTATTCGGAATGGGCAATTTTTAAATATACCTATTAAAATAGAGTCTCTTTTTAATTCTATCCCTTAACATTAGCTTATATATTTTTATCTTTTAGACTATAACTAGATAAGGGATAGATTTTTTTAAAAAAAAAAGATACTTTTAATAAATCATATACTTAAGAAAATAGAATATGAAATTTTCTCATTTGGAGAATAAATGCCAACAGTTAAAATCGGCCCAATAAAAAAAAGTGGGGAACGGAACTAACATTTATACTATTAAAATGATATAATAAAAACAAGTGTTTTATTAAGTCAATAAAAAATTAAACTTAACTGACATAAACTTATATTTTAAGTGGTATAAATATAAAGATAGAAAAAAATGAGGTAATATACCTAATTTTCTTAGTATGTTGTTTATTCTCTACCTTTATTCTCTCCTCTGAATTTCATAAACAAATCACATTAGAAGAGGTTTATTTTTATTTTTATTTTATTTTTATTTTTTTACGGGTCCCGTTATATTAAAATGTGAGAATATTTAAAAATAAGGATGTAAGGCCCGTTTAGTTCGTTTATTCGAGTTTTTAATTCGAATTGAGATGTAATTTTATGTGAAAGTTTTTTACTGTAGCAAAAAAGTTAAATGTGACTCTTTTTAAGAGTTGGCCTCATTCATTTTACCGATTTGAGTTTTCAATTTTAGGTTTCTACAGTAAAAAGTTCTCAAAAAATGTCACATCTAACTTTTTCTGCTACAGTGAAAAGCTCTTAGAAAATATCACATCTCAGCTCAAATTAAAAACTCAAATCTGCGAAGTGAACGAGACCTTACTGTAATAAAACTCGAATCGTTGAAATAAACGGGGCCGTAATTTTTCGTCTTTAAATATGTCATAATCGCAATTATTGTAACCTTTTGATCAATGCAACCTTTAATTAATGAGATGTAAGAAAAAAGAAAAAAAAAGACACATCATTAAATAAAGACAATCACGTATTTTAGCAGAAAAAGCAAATAATAGCATATATATATATATGCGTGTGTGTATGGAAAAAAAGTATCATAAAGAAGTTCTCAATAGTCTCTCAAGTCTATTATTAGGTATTTTTAATCTTTTGGTTCTAAAAAAAAAAAAAAGGTATTTTTAATATTTCTTTTAATGGGAAGTGTAACTTCATTCTACCGATAAATTAATGAGGCAGCAATTAACACTGGAATAGAGTCGATGCAAAATGAATCAACTCAACCGAAAAAGAAGTTGCAGTAAAGAATTTTTTTTTAAAACTTTTTTGAAGTAAATTACACGTTTTAAAAACCCGTAAATATACTTTTTAATTCAAATATTTAAAACTTGTTATTTACTTAAAAAAAACGTCGTAAAAAAATGCTATTCACCTTTTTCTTCCAAAAAAAAAAAAAAATTTAGTAGATGGGCTAAGTTATTCCCTTGATGGGAAACATAGCAACAAGAAGCATCATCAATTTGTCCTAAAAGATATTTAGTGCTCGTTTGAAAAGTACATTTAAATCATAATTTTTAATTTTGACGTTTGACATTTAAATTTTTTATAAAAGTAAAACGTTATAGCAGAATCAATTATTTAAATTTGAATATATAAAATAAATAAGCACTTAAATTACTTTTAGTTGGAGAGAAATACTACTGAAAGCACTCGCTACATGCCGTCTTCATTCCGAATGACACACCTCTAAACTCCCGCATAATCCATATTGCATATTTTAAGGTATTGTAAATTAGTCAACAAAATAAAATAAAATAAAATCTAATGCAAGTTATTATTTCAATTTATTATTATTATTATTATCTTTTAACTATTCTCAATTGATTCCTCTTTTCCCTGGATTCATGTTTCACAATAAAATATGTACCAAGTGTAGATGTATTTAACACTTTAAAACAGAAACGCTACATATTCTTATTCTCTATAAAACGTTTGACTATTCTGCGAACAAGCCTACAAATAGTATTATCATACATGTTATATATAATTCGAGTACTTCAAACGTGATATATCCATATATGTTTGTAGATATTCAAACAAAAAAACATACATAGGTTTCCTTATAATTAAAGACGGTGCCAAATCAGAATGTTGCTTATCGAAGAGTAAGCATAATTGCATATTACATTCAAGGATAATTTTGCTGGTATCTAATATTCTAATGTTTGTTTTCCACACGCATTACCTATTTTCATCATGTTAGAAGCACGCCTCTGTTATCATTTCTTTCTTTGTGCAAATTTTCGTCGTGGCACTTAAAAACATATTTCAAAAATACCATATTGCTTATTTTCTGTGAAGACTATCATTCTACATGATGCTTTTACCGATGATTTTATAGGAAGCGTAGTTTAATGTGTCTTTTTTGCACCAAGTTTAGACTTACGCGCACCTTAGATGACTAAGGAAAAACCGTAGTGGAATGGACGTTTGGTTAATGGATTTAGAATTATGATTCAAAATTATTCTTGATTTACGTATGTTTTTTGTGAGAGAAAATATTGTAGCGAACTGCCTGTACCACTTTTAGCATGTTATCAAAGGCGGCTGCTTGGGCCACTTTTAGCATGTTATCAAAGGCAGCTGCCTGGGGCGACTGCCCGGGCCACTTTTAGCATGTTATCAAAGGCCCCTGCTCGGGCCGCTTTTAGCATGTTATCAAAGGCGGCTGCCTGGGGTGACTGCCCGGACCACTTTTAGCATGTTATCAAAGGCCCCTGCTCGGGCTGCTTTTAGCATGTTATCAAAGGCGGCTGCCTGGGCCGCTTTTAGCTTGTTATCAACGGCGGCTGCCTGGGCCGCTTTTAGCTTGTTATCAAAGGCGGCTGCCTGGGCCGCTTTTAGCATGTTATCAAAGGCGGCTGCCTGGGCCACTTTCAGCATGTTGTCAAAGGCGGCTACCTGGGCCACCTTTAGCATGTTATCAAAGGCGGCTGCCCGGGCCACTTTAGCATGTTATCAAAGGCAGTAGCTTGGGCCCCCTTCAGCATGTTATCAAAGGCGGCTGCCTGGGCTGCTTTTAGCTTGTTATCAAAGGTGGTAGCTTGGGCCCCCTTCAGCATGTTATCAAAGGCAGCTGCTTGGGCTGCTTTTAGCTTGTTATCAAAGGCGGCTGCCCGGGCCACTTTAGCATGTCATCAAAGGCGGTAGCTTGGGCCCCCTTCAACATGTTATCAAAGGCGACTGCCTGGGCTGCTTTTAGCTTGTTATCAAAGGCAGCTGCCTGGGCTGCTTTTAGCATGTTATTAAAGGCGGCTGCCTGGGCCACTTTAGCATGTTATCAAAGGCGGTAGCTTGGGCCCCTTTCAGCATGTTATCAAAGGTGGCTGCCTGGGCTGCTTTTAGCTTGTTATCAAAGGCAGCTGTCTAGGCTGCTTTTAGCATGTTATCAAAGGCGGCTGCTTGGGTCACTTTTAGCATGTTATCAAAGGCGGCTGCTTGGGTCACTTTTAGCATGTTATCAAAGGCGGCTGTCTAGGCCACTTTTAGCATGTTATCAAAGGCGGCTATTGCAAAAATTTGACTATGCTTGCAAGTGCACAAGTCATACAAGTAATAAAGTGGTCCGAAGACCGATATCGTCCCACGAGGATTGACGTTAAGAATGTAAACTAACACTATTGTGAATATCATATCTTAACTTTATCTAAGCGATCAAATTTGAATGTGATAAACTCAAAGAAAAATTAAAATAAAGGAAAACTAAATTAAAAGAAAAGATTACAGTAATGAATAACACGCGCTGAAATTAAAATAGAAAATCAATATGATGGCAATGTTAGGGTTTCAACTTCACTCTATTGCGATTATGTTTCTCCGTAGTAATGTGCCTAACCTAGCTTAACGTTCTCAAGAACCTAGAGTGTTGTGTATCCTTATACCCTCTCTCGAGTGCCGCATAAAGAATGTGTAGGTGATATCAAGCATATATCTCTATACAACTATTCACCCCTACCTTCATTAAGTTCCACTCTAGAAACAATTCATGGAATTCCACTTCTCAATTTCACAACCTAAAATTGTTTCGGCTACCTAGGCAATGTTTATCTCTCGACCTCACACCAACCTAAGTTGTTCTACCCGTTTCTTGATTGCTTGAACGTTCCCCTCTCGAGTATTAATCCTCACAATCTAAATTTGCCCAATTCAAAATCTTACAAAGCATAGCAATGTGTAAATCATAGATTTGGCAGCAACAAATCAAAATAGAATGCGAAAGAAACGAAGAACTTTAATTAAATGCACATTAAAACGTAGAAATAATAATCACAAATAGAGATTCATCTAAACCCTAACAATTAGGAAAATTAGCCCCACATCATGTGGTTCACAATCTCAAAATAATATTCAAAACCTAGAAAAATACAAGAAGAAAGATAAGAAGAGAACGAAGAACGCTTGGAATTCTTAAAGAATCGCTCCAATTTCTCTCTGGAATCCTCTCCAATTTTTGTTTTTCTTCCTTTGCAATTTTGTTTTCTTTTTCCTCCTCCTCTTTTTCAATTTTTGGTCACCCTCCTTAAGTGATATCTTAATAAGAACAACCATAGGCCCATTTTTCGTGTTACTCTCCACTAATAAAGGCTCAGTTGTCATTGAAGATCAAAAGGACTTTTGAGGGTTGTAATATATGGCTAGGGAAAAAGGTGGATGAGATTAGAATTTTTACGCTCAAATCACCCTAGGCATGTATCACAACTCATGGATCTCACATGATTCCCAAGAAAGAAAAAAAATATTTTACCAACTCTTCATTTCATCATACATTCACTTTCAATCGAACCCAAAAAAGAAATAAAAACCACAAAAATTTGAGAAATAAAGACCACACCCCCAAACTCAAAATTAACATTGTCCCCAATGTTGTAAAGAAATGGAAATGGTAACTCAATTTCTCATCCGATTGATTCTTATTATTTTCTTTTTTTTCTTTATTATTATTATTTTTTTCTCTTTTTTTTCATTTTTTTTAATTGAGAAAGAAAAACAACACAAGCCAATCCACTAATGATTTCCCAAAAATAACCCACACTTGCTCTCAATCTTAGAGTTTAATGCAATCATGCCTAGTAGTGATAGGTTTAGGAAGTGAAAACGCATTTGGTGGTTTGGATGTACAAACATGGGTGATGAACGAAATAAGCAATATGGCTCAAAAGGGGTAAACAAATGATGAATTTTCTTTTCAAGGGTTAGCTTCAAAGGCCCAATCGATCCGAATAAAATGCCTTAATCTTCTCTCCAATGATACTAAACCAACTATTTCGCCTCAAGTTTCACTCAAATGGGTTCTGGTGTTCATGAGATATGAAAGGCTACCTAATGCACATAAATGTTCTCCAAATGCTCAAAAGATCAAGTGATCATGATTCATGGTGCTCAAAAGTAGAGAATCAAGAGTGAATTTCAATCAATGCGAGTCAAGCACACAGAAATCTCAACGAAATACATTTTAAAAGACCCAAGAAAGCATCAAGTGACCATACTCATCATTATTATCTAGTCATTTCATCTCAACAAAACTCACAATTTATTCAAATAACCTAAAAGAAAAGCGAGTAAAAACATGGCCAAAAGAATACAACTCAATGGAGACAAGTCATAACAACCAACTCACAAGTAATGCTCAAAATCCACTGAAATCAACCACATAGTGTCTCACCCCCAAACTCAAGATCAAACAATCTTTAAAATTAATAACAATGGAATAAGAACACACACCGGGGAGGCGAGACAATCTCGCCTCCTAGTATGGTTGGCGATGATGCACCGGGCATGATGGCATAAACTTGGGTTGGGGCAGGGCTCTCCTCCATAAATTGCGTCTTTAGGCTCAATTATTCCTATGCCAAGCCAACTCGTCAAAGAGTGGCTTTCGCCCATACTACGAGTCATACAACACAACGTACGGGTCTTGATTCTTTACACCCTCAAGTTTGGCGAGATTTGGCAGTTTTTGACTCATTTGCTCAACTCGACTCGGCGCCGGCATATGCGCTTGGTTGGCACGGAAGAACGGCGCACTAGATGGTAGGGGAGTTCCGGCCACATTGGGTCTTCATAGATATGCTCTTCTTTGATCAGTGGCGGCATAACAACTTGGATCTCAAAAGGTGTAGACTCTTGAACCCCATCTTGTGATTCCTCATCATCGATGAACACTTCTTGAGTCTCTTCCTCAATTGAATCATCATCATTGCACAAATCCAAGTTCCTCCTAATCATACTCGGCTCCTCACGGTGGCTTTCATATATGTTGGTGACTTGTGAGTCCCTTATTGCCACCGTCCTTGTCATGACTTCAATTGGACCATTTGAAGACTCCTTCATTCTTGAAAACTCCACTTGAAGTCGGGCAAGCTCATCTTGTACGTTACGAAGGGTCTTCATCCTCTCTAACTTCTCTCTACTAAGCCTTGTCTCCTCTACGAATTGGGCAAGAATCTCTTGAAGGTCTAGAGAAGATTCCGCTTGCTGAGGTTGAGTGTCATACCATGGCTTGAAAAAGTTAGAATTCTCTTCCCAACCTTGGTTGTTTGGAGAATGATTCCAACACCAATTATCATAATCGGCCATGTTTTCCAAAAACCAATACACTTCATCTGCCGATAATTGGTAGAGAGAGGTGGTACCATTTAATCTTTCTACCTAAGTTTGTGTTGCGGTGTTTAACCCATCGAGGAAGTTTTATAGTTGACACAAGAGACCATGCTCGTGGAGCCCAATGAGCAATTCCTTATATCTATCCCAAGCACTATAAAATGGCTCGGAGTCTCGTTGAGCAAATCTTAAGAGGACTTGTCGATCAACCATTTCCAAGTACCTCGTAAAACAAAAGAAACAAAAGATTAAAAATGAGAAATAAGAGCCTAAATTAAAATCAAGTTATGTACTCACAATATTAACAACAATTTAAAACGTCAATCCCCGGCAACAGCGCCAAAAACTTGATACGTAATATTTTTATAGATTTAATTCCGCAAGCGTACGGTGTCAAGTTTTGAGTATAGGGTGAGTGAGTATCGTTTTCATAGGGATTGGGTTTAGAATTGCCGTTAAGTACCACGATTATTGTAACTTAACTTTATCTAGGCAACCTAATGAAATGATAATTAAGAACAAAAATAAAATAAATATAAAAATAAAAATAAAGTATCTATACACAAATGGTCTAGGGACTTGATTTCGCTTTATTATTCCTATGTTCATCCTATTATGTAATCGCTAATCAATTCCGTTCAATTCATTAATCAAGGCTCTAATGTCACATTGCAACCTCTCTCGAGTGCCTCACAAGGAACTATATTTAAATACCCAAAATAATATCCCCATTCGAAATGAATATTTAATTAAGCTTCGCCTTTAGAATTAGAAAATAGGAATATTGATCGCCTCCCGGCCTCACAACGACCTAAATCCTAATTTGATTATCTAACCGTTGATCTCCTCCCGGTCTCACAATAACCTAGATTATGTTTCTCAAATCTAGGTAAAGAACTCAATCTCTCCCGAGCATCAAATTCGCAATCTAAAAATCATCTAACTCATTGGCCAAATAAATTAGAAGCATTAAGCATAGAGAAACATAAATGAATTGAAAACGAAATTAAATTAACAATTAACAAAATATTCAAAACATAGTTCAAATAAAACTACATCAAGTCCTAGATCTAATGTCTAGCTCAACATGAAAAAATAGATGAAAGAAGATAAAACCCAAAATCCATTGAAGAGCTTCCAATGACCTCAAAGATGAAGGATTTCGGCCTCCTTTTGATTTTTCTTCAGTTTTTCGGGGCTCCCTTCTCAAGTGGCACCTCTTTCCTTTTATACTACTCAGTTTCGGAGCTAGGGATTCACACGCGCCTTGCAGCCTGCGTGAAAACGCGCTGCAATGCACATTTTTGGAAACAAAACTCACTGTTGGAAACTGAGGCGCGCTGCAGCGCCTCTAGGCGCATTCCAGGCCTCTGGGCACGCTGCAGCACCCATTGGGTGCGCTGTAACGCACAGCTAGGCCTCTGGATGCGCTGTTTTCTTGCTCTTCTAGCTTTCCTTTGCGCACTGTAGCACGTTTTCTTGCATTCCAAACCCTCATCTTTTGTGCCTTAAAATCATCTTTCGCCTCCTCTTGCCATTGATTCATAAGTTGGGCAAATATTCTTCTTTTCTTCATGCAAAATCATCCAAGTTCGCATTTATTTCCAATTCCTACAAAAAGTAAACAAAAGACATTAAACCAACAACAATGCTTGAAAACTTACAAATATTCAAACTTAAAAGTACTTGATTTGTTGGTAGAAATACCCGTCATCAGAGGGACCTACGGCCCAAGGGGGGACCTACAGGCCCCAAGAGG
>NW_010366918.1:110570-111917 GCF_000414095.1 Morus notabilis
GGGGACCTAAAGCCGTAAGGGGGAGAACTACATCCCCAAAGGGGGGAACTACGGGCCCTAGGGGGGACTTATAGGCCCAAGGGAGGAACCTACGACCCCAAAGGGGGGACCTACAGGCCCCAAGGGGTGGACCTACAGGCCCCAAAGGGTGGACCTACGGCCCCAAGGGGGGGACTTAGAGCCCCAAGGGGTGGACCTACAGGCCCAATGAGGGGACCTACGGCCACAAGAGGGACTTACGGCCACAAGTACGGGCCCTAGGGGGGACTTATAGGCCCAAGGGAGGAACCTACGACCCCAAAGGGGGGACCTACAGGCCCCAAGGGGTGGACCTACAGGCCCCAAAGGGTGGACCTACGGCCCCAAGGGGGGGACTTAGAGCCCCAAGGGGTGGACCTACAGGCCCAATGAGGGGACCTACGGCCACAAGAGGGACTTACGGCCACAAGAGGGACTTACGGCCTCATTGGGGGGATCTACGGCTCGAAGGAGGGACCTACAGGCCCCAAGGGGGGGACCTACAGCCCCAAGGGGGGGAGGGGACCTACAGGCCCAATGGAGGGACCTACAGACCTAAGAGGGGGACCTACGGCCCCAAGGGGGGGGACCTACAGCCCCAAGGGGGAGACTTACGACCCCAAGGGGGGACCTACAGGCGCAAAGAAGGGGACATACGGCCCTAAGGGGGGGACCTATAGCCCCAAGGGGGGGACCTACAACCCCAATGGGGGATCTACAGTCCCCAATGGGGGGGACCTACGGCCCTAAGTGGGGGATGTACGGCCCCAAGAGGGGGACCTACGGCCCCAAGGGGTGGACCTACAGGTTCCAAGGGGGGACCTACAGGTTCCAAGGGGGGACCTACGGCCCCAAGGGGGGACCTACAGGGCCTAAAGAGGGACCTACGGCCCCAAAGGGGGACCTACAGGCCCCAAGGGGGAGACCTAGAGCCTTAAGTTGGGGACCTACAGCCCCAAGCGGGGCACCTCAGCCCCAAGGGGGGGACCTACGGCCCCAAGAGGGGGACCTACTGCCCCATTGGGGGGGACCTACGGCCCCAAGGGGGGGGGGGGGGGACCTATAAGCCCCAAGAAAAGAAGATGTTCTTATTCTTTATAAGCCTGAATATCTGATATTCAGTGGGAGTGGTCAGTCGTTGTCAGTTGAACTCAAGATTTGATCATTGGGTAGCCGTGTAGTGCATCCTTAAGTGAAAACGATTAAACCAGTGAAAACGATTAAATTTTGGCCCAAAAAATGGTGTCGACTGGCTACGCCCCAAAGGGGGGCCTACGGCCCCAAAATGGGGGACCTACGGCCCAAGGGGGGGCCTACGGCCCCAAAGGG
>NW_010366918.1:112240-116610 GCF_000414095.1 Morus notabilis
GGCTACGGCCTAAAGTGGGGGGCCTATGGCCCAAAAGGGGGGGCCTACGGCCCAAAGCAAGAGGCCTATGGCCCAAATGGGAGGGCCTACGGCCGAACGAACCAGTAAAATTTAAAGGGCTCCGAAACCAGTGAAAACGATCAAATTTTGGCCCGAAAAATGGTGTCGACGGGCTACACCCCAAAGGGGGGGCCTACGGCCCAGAGAGGGGGGGGGCTACGGCCAAGAGGGAGGGGCCTAGGCTCAAAGGGGTGGGCCTACCGCCCAACGGGGAGGGAGGGCCTACGGCCGAACGAACCAGTAAAATTTAAAGAGCTCCGAAACCAGTGAAAACGATCAAATTTTGGCCCGAAAAATGGTGTCAATGGGCTACACCCCCAAAAAGGGAGGGGCGGGGGGGCTACAACCCAAAGAGAGGGCAAACAATTCTTTCGCCTTTTACTAAGGAATACCGTGTGCTTGCCGCAATTAGTGGCATAGGCCTCTTTTTGGTTGAATATGCCTTAGTGTAGTTCGGACTTCCTATTTCAATCGCTATGAAGATTATTAGAGCACTGAACTCATCGCGTATATTAATCTAAAATCATATGGACTTGTGATGTCTATTTTTTTAGGGGACCTATTATGTCTATATTACTTCTATCTCATATGTCCCGTAAGTTTTGGAAAGGTTTAATCCTATCAAAGAAAACAACTCGATGATATGGTTAGACTAACAGTACCATTTATTACTATGGCGCTAAAATACGTTAATGTTTCAAAATGTTTGTTCCTTGATCTAGCAGTATTATAGAAAACAAATTGGTGCTTTTCTTTTCAACTGGAAAATTATACGAATTTATTTATGCTCTATCTACATTAATTTTTGAAAGAAAAGAAAGAAAAATAAAAGGAAAATGAGACAAACATCTTTTTAGAGTGTATGAGTTTATATTTTTATTCATTGCTCTTGATTAATATCATTTTAGTTAAATAATTATGTTAGTAAAAAAATATTAATCATAAATAAAGAATAAAAATCAAGACTCATGCATTTTTAACGTTAAGTCGAAGTAATTATCTCAAAAAAGTAAATGATTGGTATCGACAAATATGTATATTTAAACAAAAAAAAAAAGATTTTATACTTCTAAATTCCGAGTCTAATGTTTTATTTATTAGACGTGCATGCATGTGGAAGCACATTTCTTTCTGAGTCTCTTTGATGCTCTTTCTAGTTGCCCCAGCAACGTGTTTGTTTTTTTTTTTTTTTTTTTTTTTTTTTTTTTTTTTTTTAAAAATTTGGGTTTCAGAAAATTGGACTTCTATTTCCCTATGATTAAAGAGTTAGGTGCAATATTTTTAAAAATATAGAGACAAATGCAACATTTTAATAAAATATAGGGAGATTTTTGTTATTATCCCTTGACATATATAATTCATTATAAATATTAGTACAAGATCTCTAACAATACACCTTCGAATTTTATTACCTCTTTAGACCATCCTGGGAAAATGTGGGTGATAGGTGGAGCGTTGACAGCATGACACGTGGCCCTACTTCCCCTCTAAAGGTGGCCACCCTCGACGCCAGGACATCGATCACCCTCGACACCAAGAGTTCAACTACCCTCGACGCAGCAAAGAAAGGCCCAAATTAGAGCGTCGACCCGTTGTGACGTCGAACTTATGCAAAAACCTTCGAAAAGGTTAGAAAGAGCATAAGATCCGTGCGACACAGACGCCGAGAGGAAGATGCCTGACACCATAAGTTGTGTCTAGGAGTGTGATACGTCTGCAATACGGGCATTAATTACAAACCCTTAAACCGCCCTGCAGTGGGTAGCAAGAGATTACAGGAATTCACAGAGCCGTAATAGAAGACCTAATGGCTGAGTGAATAGTCCAAAAGTGATTAATGGGCTACGGTCTTAGCCTAGAAATTACGCCACTTGAGTACTTCCACCTACGAAGGAAAACCACCCACGAAGGAAGCTTGGGCTATAAAAAGGGCAAAGCCCCATACGCCAAAGGAGAGAGTTCTCTAAAAAAAAACATGAGAAGAAAGAGAATACGTGCATATAAATTGTAAAGAGTCTAAAATAAATATACCATACACAAGTGGATGTAGTTCTTCATTTACAGAGTGAACCACTATAAATCCCGTGTGTCCTCTTATTCAAGTGTTATATTCATGCTCACAAAACATAACAAACACTTCATAGTATAATTTCAAATATACAGCTAATTTCTAGCCGGTAACCACACAGGATACCAGAGAGTGATCCGGTGTATTTCTGTTGACGAAGTTTCACCGTCAACACATCCCATATCCAATTGCATATAAGTTATAACTTCTGTCTCACACCATTGACACAAATTGAAAGATCTTTCAAATAACTTACTAAGGCCTCGTTTGTTTCGTTGTTTTGCTACAGTAAAAAGCTCTCACAAACAGTCACATCTAACTTTTTTGCTACAGTAAAAAACTCTCACATATAATCACATCTCAACTCGAATTCTAAACTCGAATCAGCGAAACGAACGAGGCTTATGCCTCATTCATTTCACCGATTCGAGTTTTCAGTTTTAGGTTTCTACAGTAAAAAGTTCTCAGATAATGTCACATCTAACTTTTTCTGCTACAGTGAAAAGCTCTCTGAAAATACCACATCTCAGCTCGAATTAAAAACTCGAATCCACGAAGTGAACGAGGCCTTAATATTTTACGTGCAAAAAAAATATAACTTACTAATATTTCATTATACTTTCTGCTGAGATATATTTGATTTGACATTCAATCTCCTCTTTTGTCTTTTCTTCATTTCTTAAGAATGGGAAAGAAAACCCTTTCCTTATTTGAAACGACACAAAAAGTCTTATCCAAAGTCCACTCAAATGATGCTGATTAATAACCTTAAATTTGGATAAAAGGAAAAATGGGGAAGACGGCGAGTGTGTGGTTTTAAGCAAACGCATATCATATAGATGGGTTAGTTTTAACTGACCAACCTAACCCACAGGAAAACAAGTAATCTAGCTGAAAAAAACAAAAGGTAAATTGCACCTATGCACCCTGAATGGTTTGGTATTTACAATTTGCACCTAATAAAATTATAATTTTGACAATTTTGAACCCTTAATTTTAGGATCTTTGATAAGGCAGTTGAATTGATAATGGATGTTAATAAACTGAAGACGATTAGTCTAGCTCTAACATGCTAATATTTTAAAAGTTCCGGGGGTTTGTCAACTAACAAAACGTTTGGGGTGCATTTGTATAAAAATTTTAGGCGGCATTTTCATCCATTAATTGACTTTCATTAGATATTGGACCACAATTCAGCGGTGTTTTAAACTTAGGGTCTACTCTGTCGAAATTCAAAGTTCAAGTTGCTAAACAAAATAAACAAATTCAGGACACACCATTACAATAAATAAATAAATAACAAACCAATTCAAAGGCTATTTCCCTTTTGTATTTTGCATCTTTCATATCCTTCCAAAGTTTTGGCTCTCTCATTTGGGATGCAAATTCTCTGTGCTAAATGAGTGCAAGCAAAGACACAATTGCTGGGTCTCTCACTCATTGTTTCTGTGGAAACTTGATTGACACATTCAACCTTTTTCTTTTATTTTTGTGCTTATTGTGGTCCTCTTTTATAAGTTATGCTTTGTGTGTGTGACTGAGACCAGAAGCTAAAATTAGCTGTCTCCTCTCTGTTTATGTGGGACTCCTGTGGTTTATGTCCAAAGTATTGGTCCACCTTTTTCCCATGTGGGTTCTCAATCCCAATCCGATATTCTCAATTTTTAGAGCCTTCATTTTATGTCCGTTTATTTTTTTCATCAATCATTCGGAGAAAATTTTGAAGAATATTGTAATTCATACTCTTAGAATTACACATATTGATTCATACTTTTAGAATTACATACAGACGTTTCAACATGTTAAATAATACTTAATGCATTAAGCTGGCTAGTTGCTATTGATGGCATAGTGAAGACCTTTTATAACCGAACAAGGTAATTCTACCAATAACTGAACCAGGTAAGAATTTTGAATTATGGGTTTTCACCAACCAACGGCTGAAAATAGCTGCATGGCTACACCGACTCAAAATTCATGGGCACTCCGTTAATGTGCAAGTGCAAGTAGGAGCGACACTAAGGTTTAGTTTAGTATTGCTTAAAAAAATTATTTTTAACTGTGTTAAAAGAAAAAACAGTTGTTATAAAAAATAATTGAGTATTTAGTAAACTATAATTATAGTAGCTGTGCTGGTTTCAAAATCAGTGTAATAGCGTTTGATAAATTATGAAGTTAAATTACTGTGAATGGTTAAAAATTACGACTATATCATATTATACTATAATATAATATATATTTA
>NW_010366918.1:116898-140995 GCF_000414095.1 Morus notabilis
TACTTATATTATAATTATAATATTATGTTATTAAAATAATTATAATATCATATTATATGATAAAATAATAATATTATAGTTATTAATATAATTATGATATTATTTGTTATAGTATTACTATTATATTATATTATATTATTGTATTATTATATTATATTACGGTATTATTATATTATATTATGAGATTAAATTTTAGATCGGAAAGATTGTAAATTTTAAATTTCATTTGAGGTATTATGGGTATGATGAAAGCTTCATTAATTATACTATGTTGATTCCCGCACAATCTAAAAGCTAAAGTTGCATTTGGACTGCTTTTGATTTTGACTGTAGATTCTTCAAAAATTCTTCAAAAAGTACTTTTGAGGATATTTACTAAACACTAAAATCAGCTTTTGGTACAAGCAGAAGTTGATTTTAGGAGTGAAAAGTAATACCAAACGCAGCCTAATTATCTATGTTGTGCAGTTTTAGACAATCAGACCACATTATAATTATATGAGAATAAAAAAGAAAACAGTGTTAGTATTATAATTTTATTAAGATATGATGATATATATGAAAGAGAAATGCTAGTGTTATTTTTTTCACTTTTGGTCACTTTATGTATTTAATATTTGACACATAGGCTTAATTAATATAATATATTATTATTTAGACAAAAAATAAGACAGTGAAGCTCAAATATCAAACAATTATTATGGCAAAAAGAGTAAAAAAAAAAGAGGCTAATATTTCTCCTAAACAGAATATCGAAAAGTTCCCCCAGTTTGAAAAAGAAAAATAGAGATAGAGAGATTCCAAGAACTGCCTAACTCCATCCCTTTGGATTCTCTTACTGGCAAGGTGGCAGATCGCTCTCTACAGTACGTGTGCAATAAGGGACCTTCCAGGCCATATTATAGGCTAAGGCCCCATGAGTTGATTATCCTGGATAAAGTTTTGGGAAATTTTATTGACACCTCGTAATTTTATTAAGGCACCTAAATATGTTTAAAAATTTTAATTATTTTCTTTTTAAAACTAAAACTTTTTATAATTTCATAAATACCCTATGTACAGTATATATTCTTTCACTTTTAAAAAACGGTTTCTTAAAAAATTCACTTTCTTTATTTTTTTTGTTGAATCTTTTCATTTAATGCATTAAAAAAAAAAAAACTCCATTGCATCTTTCTTCTCCACGTAATTTGTGAAGTTGAAGAACAAAAATGCAGATAGTTTTCAATTTTTTTAAGTGATATTATTAAAATCATCTACCTTAACTATTTTCCCTAAATTCTAATAAAATTTTTTTAATTCAGCAAGTAATTATGTATGTTTTTTTTCTCTCTCTCGCTTGTGTTTTGTTTTATTGAAGTTGTTGGTTTTGATTTTTTATTTTTAATTATATTTTGCAAGACGAAGAAGATGAACGCATTAAGAATTTTTACTCAAATTCTATGGTGATAATAGAATAGTTTAGTCATGTGAGCATAATCAAGAAATTTGAAAGAAAAAAAAATGTAATGTTGTTAAAATAAAACAAGCAAAAAGGAAAGAAAAGAAAAAAAAAATGGTTACAAAAAAAAAAAAAAAAAGGAATCGTTCAAGTTCAAATAAAAATTGCAAAAAGGAAAGAAAAGAAAAAAAATGATCAAGTTTAGGAAAAATAATATTATCTCATCAAGTTTAAATGGGAAGAATCATATCTTACCCAAATATAAAGGAAATGTAAATCTTTTTAAGAAACAAAATTTTAAAAGTAGAAAAGTGTGGGGTATACATGAGGGTAACTTTAGAACTACAAGAGATTATAATTTTAAAAAGAGAATAATTAGAATTTTTAAATATATTAGGGTGCCTTAATAAAATTTTGGTGTCAATAAAATTTCCTTAAAAGTTTTAGACATCTTGGGATTTCAACTTTCTTGGCCCGTTTCAGGGAAATGGACATGGGCTCACTGTACAGGGCGGCAATACTTCTTGAAGGAAACTTTGGTCGCTGGAGAATGATTTTTTAGATTATCATCAATAATCTACCGGATATCCTCGGAACCAATAGTGACCGCAAATTCCCAGTGACTCAGAATAATTTACTAGGTTATAATTAATAATCTACTAAATTATTTTCTTCTCGACTTAGATCAATAGTCATCTTCGGCATTGGACTTTGAATCATAAACTTGTAAATTAATACCAAAGAATTGACTCGATAATTTGTCACTGATTCACCAATTAGTGATTAACAAATTTCAATCATTAATTTATCCGTTTATCATTGATAAACCATAGTATATCATTGATTGATCACCATAAAAAATTACCATTTACCTAAAAAGAAAGTTACACTCTTTACTTGAAATAAATGGGGAAAAAGAGACAAATTATTTTAGAGTTTATGAGTGTGAATTTTTATTTTTTACTTTTAATTAATACTCTTTTTAATTAAATAACTATATTAATCAAATTGACATTAATCATGAATAAAGAATAAAAATTCAGACTCACACACTCTAAAAATAATTTTAATAATTTTCTCAAAGAAATTCAAATATTAATTAAAAAAAATGGCCCATCAACCATTCATTTAGAACGTATAAGTTTAAATTTTTACCCTTATGCTCTTAATTATTCTTTTAACTTAATATCTATGTTGGACAAAGGGTTTAAATAAAAAAAAAATAGAGAAAGAGAGAAATAGACTAAGACTTGAGATGAATTAAAATTAATAGGTCAATAGTTTACATAAGTTAATAAATATGCTAAATTACTATTTTCGTCAATAACTTGTCTGATTATGAATCATAACTTGACAAGTTATTGATTATGAACCATAACTTGACAAGTTATTGATTATGAACCATAACTTGACAAGTTATTGTCCATAAAACTCACGATTTTTGTCCATAACTTGTTTGGTTATAAACCATAACTTGATAAATTTATCCATAACTTATCTGGTTATGAATCATAATTTATAAATTATGATTTATTAATTTTTATAACTAAAAATTAGCATATATACTTTCTTAAATTTTTTATATTGATCTAATTTTTACTATTTCTGTAAAAAAAAAAAAATAAGGGTGACAATGCAATGTTCCAAATTCGTCGTTAAAAAGAGAAGGGAAAGAAATGAAGGGAGAGAAACATTTGCCAATTTGTTGTCCACATTCTTCTCCTCTTATCACGAGTCCTGCAAACAACAACAACATGCTCACCTCAGTTCACCATTCCGCTAGCTCACTCTTCTTCCCCCGGCCTTCGTACCATACCAAACACGGTTCTCTCTCTCTTGTTTACTAGTTTGTCATTTAACATAATAATCTTAGTGGGATATAAACTTACTCGTTTCAGTATTTGTTTTCTTGCTTTCCATTCTGCTAACTTCTAGAGAAAAATACTGCAAAAAAATCGTAAATTTGATCTCTTGGATAATGTTGACGTTATCAGAAACTGGGCTGTGGAATACTTTGAGAAAATCAAGACCAAGGCACAGGACAATGGCTTGTTTTAGGAGCAACAAAGATAATCCGGAACCAGGTTCTCCGTTTGGAGAGCGGCTTTATCTTGGGATGGACTTTGGAACATCAGGGGCAAGGTTTGCTCTCATTGACAAACAAGGCACAATTCATGCTGAGGGAAAGATTCATGGTAGGTATAATTTTTTATTTTTTATTTTTGATGGGTTTGAACTTGTTGCGAACAATGTAAATATGTGATAGTGAATTGATGCCATAAAATGTTCATAGGCATTGCCTATGCTAGTTGAGTGATTAAGGGCTAGTTTGATAGGGCCCTGAAAGTTCTTTACACATAACATGACGCAAGTAGCGTATCTGGTAAAAGTGGTACTTTGCACATACACCAATGTTTTTTGTTTATTTGGTACATAGATTTGAACAGGAATTCAAATTTTTGTTAGAGAAAACACTTTAACAAAAATGTTTGAATTATAGTTCAAACCTATGGAACAAACAGGCTGCATTTTTAACTTTTGTATTTTGCTTCTACTTCTCCATTTGCTATAAGTAAAAGTAGAAACTTCTTTCTAAAGCAATACAATCGTAAACTAAGCTTAAGCCTGTGGTTTGCTCTCACATGATCCGGGGTTCAAATCCTCAGGACCATCTACTTGGTGAACAAGAATGAGTTTCATGCTTACCAAGATTGTAGGATTGTAAGGGGGAATTTTGAACTCGAGCACACTAAGCGAATTCAGGGGAACTCTTGGTATAACGGAATCCAAATCTCGCTGTAGTGAGCATATCTAATTGAAATTGCTGTTTGCCAATCAAATGGTGGCCCTAATCTTGTGATTAATGGGAGTCCTTCCCGGACTTGTGCCCTTGTCAATTCCCTTTTCCTTCTTCAATCTGTCGTGTTACTTTGGCCCTTTGTAGTATTCTTTCACGGTCAAACAAGGGAATATTTGAGAGCTAAAACAAAATCATCACGAATAACGTGTGCATCAACTAGACAGGTTAGTTCTAGCAGCTGCTGGGTTTTCGAACTTTGGTTTAGAAGAGAAATGTAGGATCAGCAGGAGGTGTAACTGAAGTTGAACGGTTACTCATAATTTATTTTACAATATTAGTGAAGAGTTTCTCCTGTGAGAAACTGGTGTTAGAATACATATCTTGTATGATGTTAAATTTCAATCGAATTGCGTATCTTACTGCTTGAATGGATTGAATGATTGGAGTGAATAATTAGTTTGGCAAAAAGAATGCGAATCTTATTTATTCGTAATTTTGTATCGTATATGTGGAATAACTGAGAATAGTGTTTGCATTGTCTAGAAAGAGTAAAGAAACAATGGATTGGGCACGCTCATGGAAATCAACTCTCTTCTCACTGCTAGAAGACGTTCCGTCTAGTCTCCGCAAAATTATAGCTTCCATTTCCATTGATGGGACTTCTGCTACTACTCTCATTGTAGACAGGTAGCTAGCCTGCAGATACATGTGTTGTATTTCTACCTTTTTGCTTTTGATTTGATGTCAAGGCTTCACTAAAAATAGGCATCTGAATTCGGTGATGCAGCAACACAGGAGAACCGTTATGGAGACCTTTCCTCTACAATGAGAGCTGCCCTGAAGCTTTACCAACCGTTAGGTCTATTGCTCCTGCAAATCACACGGTCTGCTCTGGTTCGTCTACTCTGTGCAAGCTCGTCTCGTGGTGGGAGAGAGTAGGTTCGCAACGAAAATCTGCTCTGTTGTTGCATCAAGCAGATTGGTTGTTGTGGCTGCTTCATGGAAAATTGGGTGTGTCTGATTACAATAATGCTCTGAAGGTGGTACTTAGTAATTCTATGCATAGTATCTTTTTACTTCTTTAAATGATTGTCCATTAAGTTTTAGCATTTAAGAACTTCTACTAATATTGCTTTTGTGTTATAGGTAGGATATGATCCTGAGCTTGACGCCTATCCGTCATGGCTACTTTCTCAGCCCTATTCACAACTTCTACCTTCAGTCAGGGCTCCCGGAACTTCAATTGGTCATTTGAAAGAGGATATTAGATCACAATTTGGTATGTTTCCTTCAATAAAAGTGGCTGTCAGATTAAACTTTTGCTTTTGTTTGAGAAATTCTTTAATATGCATCTGCATCATTGAACGAGGAGCAATTTAGTCACAGGGAAGCTTTTATAAATCAGAAGTTCTTAAACTATTCAGATCAAAGATTCTGATTTATAGTTTGTAAATACTGTAATGTGTACTTTCTTAATCTAATTTGTTCTAATATTCTCTTATTTTTGTCGTTTTAGGCTTTCCAAAGGACTGTGTGGTATGTGCGGGAACTACTGATAGTATCGCAGCCTTTCTTGCTGCTCGGGCCTCGCAACCAGGGAAAGCTGTGAGTTTTTTATTTCCTTTTTAATAAGCTTGGACAATTCTTCTTGCAATTTTTTGTTTTTTTATTTTTTATTTGTTTTATTGAAATTATAATTAGGCGATAAGTTTATAAGAATTCTTTTTCCTAAGCGTAAGAAGGCTCATTTCTTGTACTGCAAACACCAAATGCAGAAATTACCTTGATGTATGTATTGATTAAGTTCAGAATACCACTTTGAACTGTACATATGTTGCTTTTTTTTAGACGTTAATCTTTTGGTCCAACCAAGCCATTCTATTTCTACAAGTAATATTTATAATGTTGATGAACTAGGTCACCTCTTTGGGTTCAACGCTTGCCATAAAACTACTGAGCACTACTAGGGTTGAGGATGCACGTTTCGGGGTATATAGTCATCGCCTCGACGATAAATGGCTCGTTGGAGGTGCTTCGAATACTGGAGGAGCAGTTCTTAGACAAATTTTCACCGATGAGCAGTTGGCGAAACTGAGTGAACAAATTAATCCAATGGTACCCTCTCCCCTAGACTATTATCCTCTTAAAACGGCTGGTGAGAGATTCCCGGTGTCGGATCCAAGCATGGCTCCAAGGTATGCTGATCAATATCTTCTGTAGACAATATCTAGAACTATAGTACTTCAATGACATGCCAGTTATTAGCATTTCAATTGTGCTTCAACTGACTAAATTCAAAGAAATAACTCCTACTTCCTTTCTTACAACAGGTTAGATCCACGACCAGAAAGCGATGTTGAGTTCTTGCATGGGATTTTCGAATCCATTGCGCGCATAGAGGTATGCAGATTCTCTTCATACTCATTCAAACTTATAGCCAACAGTTAGGAGAATGAAACATGAGTAGTCATGAACATGCTCATTTCACCGATTCAGAGTTTTGATATAGTAAAAAGCTTTCAGAAACAGTCACATATAACTTTTTGTTACAGTAAAAAACTCTCATATAAAGTCACATCTCAACTCAAATCAGCAAAAAAACTCTTAAAAATATCATCTCTTGTCTTGTGATGGCATTTTAGGCAAAGGGTTACAACTTACTGAAGGATCTAGGAGCGGCCAAAGTCGATGAAGTATTCACGGCTGGAGGTGGCGCGAAAAACGAGAAATGGACGAGGATAAGAGAGAGAGTTCTTGGTTTGCCTGTGAGTTGTGCAAGTCAAACGGAGGCTGCTTATGGAGCTGCTCTATTGGCATTGAAGGGTGTTCAACAAAGTCTTATGTGAGAGCAAATTAGATTAAGAAAGTGTTAGTTGCAGCCACATTTGCCTGTTATTGTTAGATACATAACAATTTTGTGAACCGAAGAACAAAGAAAATAAGCAATAAAGTGAGAGAGATTAGTTTGGGGAGCTTTCTTTGGTAGTGTGTTTAGTGACAACCTTTTCAAAAAAAATGTTTCCTACGTTGTCGCTTAGGAGACGTTTGGTTCATGGATTAGAATCATAAGATTAGAACCATTTTCAATTTACGGGTATTTTTTGTGAAAAAAAACTGTAGTGAACCATGAATCATGATTCGAATCGGGGTACGAATCCTCCAACCAAACAACCCCTTAATGTTTTGAATTTTTTTAAATAAAAAATTATATCTTGTTTTATTATTCTTATAATTAAATTATGTAATGTTAATTTCTATTTAATTGAATATAATTGAATTTATCATCAGCTATGGGTTGTTCATTTTCAACCTGAGTTGATAACTTGAGTTTAAAATTAAATTTTATATGAGAGAAAACATTGTAATAAAAAGTTAAACTTAAATTTGTATGTGAGAACATTGTAGCAAAAAAATTTGAGTTATAATAAGATAAGGTATTTATTTATGAATATAAAAATAAAATTTTTAATTTATTGATTCATTATGATTACTGATTAAATTTAATAAGTTTAAATCTATATATAAAATACACAAAAATAAGAAGTAGTAAGTCAATATACGAGTAGTCAACCATTCAAACAAAATACGAGTTGTCGAGTACAACACAATATTAGCAAAATACAACATAGAACACAAATCTATCTAATCTATATCAGTAGCTACACACTCCTATAAAAGGAGAATAAGCGGACGTTTGGTTCATGAATTCAGAATCATTCTCGTTTTATGTGTGTTTTTTATAAAAAAAATACTGTAGCGAACCACAAATCATGATTCAAATCATGGCGCGAATCTCCCTTCCAAACGTCCCATAAGATTCTTGCCCTTGGGACACTAACGAACGGTTTCGTTACCTCCTTCTTTCTTTTCTTTTTTTTTTTTTTACTTCTCACCCACTTTCTATCTTTCTTTCCATTTTTTTTTTTAAAATTCCCTCTTTTCCCTTCTATTCTTTCTTTTTTGTGACTTTTTTTTCATTCTTATCTTTTTTGCCATTCATTTTTTTTCTTTTCTTAATTGACCCTCATGAATATTTTTTCCTCTTTAATAACCCATTTAAATAATTTATTCTCATACATTTTTCTATTTAATTTTTTAAAACCATGTTCTCTTGATAAAATATTTTGTAAGTCCTCTCTTTTTTTTTTTTTTTTTTAAAAATTTCCTTTTTTTTTTGTCTTCCTTTTTTTTTATTCTTATGTTTTGTCATATTATACATTTTTTTTTATCTTCTTAAATTAGACCTTAATAAATATATTTTTCATTCTTATTTATAGAATCTCGTAACTAATTCGCTAAATCGACAGTGTCATTCATCTTCATCTTCATTAGGGACGATGAAGGCAAGTGCACATCATAATAAGACATCATACCCTTGAACATAGCAATCATTTGCACTTGATGTCAGGCCATGTCGTCCACCCATTGGTGCAACTAATGAGAAATTCTTTCTGGCTGCGAATGTGCTACAGATGATGTTTATTATACAAATTTATACATTATTTCGGTAAATAATTAATTTTAATTTTTAAAATAACAAAGGGAACTATTCTTAAAAAAGAAGAAAAAAACTTAATGGTCCTGTTTGTTTCCGTTTTCATTTTCATTTTTCACATTTTGCGAGACTAAAAAATGAAAACGGGAACATAAAATGCGTTTGGTGTAAAAATTTAAAAAAAAACAAAAACAAAAACGTTTTTGTCTTTTCTCAAAAACTGAAAACGAAAAAAATGTGTTTTCATTTTCACGTTTTCGTTTTCTGAAAACGAATTTCATTTTTTTTTTCTTCTCTCTCTTCTCCAGCCGAAGAAGACGCTGGGACATCCGGCGAACCCCCTCTTCCGACTGACGTCCCCACCCCCCGGCGTGTGCATTTAATATATTTAATATTATTATTTATTCAATATATTATTAATTTAAATATTATTACATGTTTTCAAAAATTAAACTACCAAACGCAGTTTCAGTTTTTTTAAAACTGAAATCAATCTCTGAATAAAACTACTAAACGCATTTCAGAAATAATTCCAAAATGAAAATGAAAACGTTTCATTTCTAATTTCATACAGAAAATAAAATTATTTTGGAACCAATTCTAAACGCATCAAATACTTTGTAATATTATTAAAAAATAAAAATACAAAATACAAAAAAAAACTGATTTCAATGATATTTTATATATTTTTAATGTTAAAACTGTAAGTTTAAAGTTTTTTTTAATTTTTTCTATTTTAATTTTTTATTTAAGGGTATATAATTAGATTAAAATTGATGGTCAATTGTAATAAAGTATAAATTTAGATTTAAATTTAACTTAAAAGTATACGTTCAATTCGATCAAAAATAAAAAATATAATAGTTAAATAAAGTAAAACTTACGGGTATAAAATGAGAAATATTTTTTAAAAAATAAATATAAATAAAGATTGAGTTTTTCTTTTTTTTTTTTTCGGCTAGACTAGAGGATAGATGTATTGTCCAAAACAGAAGTATATCTCCATTTTGCGCAGCTGATCCTAAAAAGAGTGGCTGCAACCAATGAGAGAGAGAGAGAGTTAGGGAGCGATTTGAGAAGCAAACTAGACTAGGAATTATGACCGTACCGTTTATCTAGATTAAGGCTGTTTATTTTACTTAATCGGAGTTTAAAATTTAAGTTTTAATATAATAAAAAACGCACAGAAATAATTATATTTAATTTTTTTATTATAGTAAAAAAATTTCACATAAAATTACATCAAAATGTGACAATTCATATCACGTGTCGTGTTTTAATAGTTTCTTTTTAAATTACAGTCAACCCAAATACGATCCGTGATACGAAATTTTTTAAAAACTGTAACACGAACACGACACGACCACTTTACGAATTGACACGACACGAAAATGACCCGTGACACGAAATTAACCCGTGAACCTGAAATTGACATGAAAATTATATATTTTTATTTAGTTTTTTTACATATTAGAAATAACTTAAAATTCATAACACACTAAAATACAATAATATCAATTAAAATTAGAGAGAAAGAGGGAAATATGCCAATACTTGAGATGAATTAAAATTAATAGGCCAATAGTTTACATAAGTTAATAAATATGCCAAATTATTATTTTCGTCCATAACTTGTCTGGTTATGAACCATTACTTGACAAGTTATTCACGATTTTTGTCCATAACTTAGATGGTTATAAACCATAACTTGATAAGTTTGTCCATAACTTATCTGGTTATGAACCATAATTTAATAAGTTATGGCATATTAATTTTTATAACTACAAATTGGCCTATATACTTTCTTAAGCTTTTCATATTGGCCTATTTTCTACTATTTTCGTTAAAATTAAGCAAATAATAGTATAAGATTTTGAGTATAACTATCATGATATCACAAGTTCATAATAAATTAAAAATATGTAATGAAAAATATATGTATTTTTTAATTTTTTACGAGTTTCATGTCGTGTTCAGATTAAACGAGTCTAACTTAAAATTGATTCGTATTTTTCGTGTCAATTTTAAATCAATTCTGATGTGAATATCTTTTTTCTCAATCATAATCTATAAAATTTGTGTCTTTTTTAAATTATATTATAATATCATAATCTATATTATTGATTCTAATTACATATTAATTTAAATTAAAAATTTAAATTAACAAATTAAACTGACCCTAAATTTATCACTTCTCAGGGGCTCCATTTTTCTGAAGTTCCCAAGTTGCCCATCACTCATCACTCCTCACTTTAATTTGTCACTTCTCTCTCACTCTCCGCGACTCTCTCACACATGATCTGACACGCAAAAGTCGGCCGGCGCCAAATCCGTGCATTTATTAATGCCTACATCTATATGTGTAAATTCGTAATCATTATTGATTATAAAAAAAATTCGTAATCATTATCAATTATCAAAACAAAAAAAAAAAAAACAAAGAAAGAAATCGTATCATCATGAAGCTCCCTCGATAAAAGACATACTTTTATTATTATTATTATATTTTTGCTTGCAGGGGTTTAATAGTTAAATAGTACTTAAGACAGAAGAAAATCACAAAATTAATAAGCACAAAAATTATTTATTAAAAATACTTACACCACTCTTTTTTCACTTTCTTTATTATTCAACACGTAGATTGGTCAAATAATATTTATTACTTAAATATAAATTGAGATATATGTGTTAAATAATAAATATAAAAAAATGACATAATAAATGATATTTTTTTTATGAATTATAAAAACACGATATAGTGAGTGTGTTTAGAACTCATTCTAAAATAATTTTATTTTTTGTATGAAAATAAAAATGAAAACATTTTTAATTTTAGACAAAAATTATTTTTAAAAATGCGTTTAGTAGTATCAAGATTCAAGAAAAGGAGGAAATGCCAATATCTGAAGAAAAAAATGTATTATTCATTACACAACAATCTGTACAGTAAACGGCTTAAATAACTCAACTAAGCTCTAACTAATTACAATACTAGCCAATGTCTAATTGACACGTGTACAACACTCTAACAAACTAACTATCTCTAACAGCCCTCCTTAAACTTAAGGTTGAAAGACTTTCAACTTTGAGTTTGTGTCTAAGAACAGGAAACTTAGAGCTTGATATTGGCTTGGTAAGTACATCAGCTGCCTGATCAATAGCTGGAACATGCTTAACAACAATGACTTTCTGTATCACCTTATCTCTTACAAAATATAAATCAAGCTCCACATGTTTTGTCCTTGCATGTAGAACAAGATTGACAGCAAGTTGGACTGTACTGAGATTGTCACACCACACCACTGGTCTAGTCTGAATGTCAACCTTCAATTCCTTGAGTAGAGACAAGAGCCAAGTAACTTCGGCAACTACATTTGCTAGGCTCCTATACTCTGCTTCAGTAGTTGATCTAGAAATAATGTGTTGTTTCTTTGAACACCAAGAGACAATGTTGGACCCCAAGTAAACACAATACCCAGAAGTGGACCTTCTGTCATCCGGGTCTGATGCCCAATCTGCATCACAAAAAGCTAGCGAATTCAGTTGAGCATATTTCTGAAGGTGAAGACCAAAATCAAGTGTGCCTCTCAAGTATCGAAGAATGCGCTTCACAGCACGCCAATGTGTCTCAAGCGGCTTGTGCATGAACTGGCAGACTCTGTTGACAGAGTAGGATAACTCAGGCCGAGTTATAGTGACATATTGAAGGGCTCCAACAATACTTCTATGCAACTGAGGGCTTTCCACTTCATCACTTCCAAAAGCTGAAAGTTTGAAACTAGTAGTCATAGGAGCTCCAATTGGCTTAGCATCCTGCATTTTGGCTTTACACAATCAATCAGTGACATACTTTTTCTGAGACAGATGCATACCACCTGCCGTATGAGTCACATGAATTCCTAAGAAAAAGTTCACTTCTCCCATATCCTTCAACGTAAAGCAATCATTTAGCTGTGTGATTAGCTGTTGAACCTCCTTCTCATCACTCCCAGTTATCAAAATATCATCAACGTACACAAGTATAAAAGTGACATGTTGAGAATTAAACCTGATAAACAGGGACTGGTCGGACTTGGAGGATGTGAACCCTTGTGCAAACAAAGCATTTTTCAGCTTGTCAAACCAGGCTCTCGGTGCATGTTTCAAGCCATAGAGGGACTTGTGAAGTCTGCAAACAAATTGAGGATGCTTTGGATCTTCAAAACCTTGAGGTTGAGTCATATATACTTCTTCTAGTAAATCTCCATTAAGAAAAGCATTGTTTATGTCCAACTGTCTAATACACCAATCTCTTGCTAAGGCAATGGTAAGAACCACTCTAATTGTAGTTGGCTTCACAACTGGACTGAAAGTCTCATTGAAGTTAAATCCAGCAACTTGATTAAACCTCTTTGCCACTAGACGGGCCTTATACTTATTAAGTGTGCCATCAGTATTTTCTTTGACTTTAAAAACCCACTTACAGCCAATTGGTTTTCGTCCTGCAGGCAGAGAAACAAGGGACCAAGTACCATTCCGTATGAAAGCCAAATACTCATCATTCATAGCAACTCGCCACTGTTCTTGAGCTAAAGCATCATGAACAGAGGTCGGTTCCTGTGCAACCATATACACTTTAGGCTTGAAAATACCCTTCTTTGAGCGTGTACTCATAGGGTGAGAATTAATCACCTGTGGACCTTGTTGAGACAGCTGGTGTGGCATTGGTGTAAGCATAGAGGGATCAATAGAACCTGCACAAGGAACATTAGTCACAGTAATAGGTGCATTACTAGAGACACCCTGATCAGTCACTGGACAGATAGCTGTTGAAGGTAATGGTAGTGAACCATGAAGAGATGAGGACGCAGGATGGGTAGGAGACAGAGGAAGAGAATGGAGAGGAGAAATTACTGGAATAACAGGAGTATACGGAGAGACTAAAGACAGGGAAGAGGAAGAAACAGAAGGAGTGGAAGTTACCTTGGAAGTGGAAAAAGGAAAAACTCCTTCATCAAAGATGACATCTCGGCAAACAAAGATCCTGCCAGACTTATCAAGACACTTGTACATTTTTTAATTTAGACTATAACCAAGAAATGTACACTCAGCAGATCGGAAATTAAGTTTATGCTTATTGTAAGGTCGAAGATAAAGGTAGCAGACACAACCAAACACTTTTAGTTGGGAGAATTCAGGCTGAGTATGAAATAGCACTTCAAGAGGGGTTTTGAACTGTAAAACAGAATTAGGAAGCCTATTATAAAGATAAATAGTGGTACGAAAGGCTTCATCCCAGTATTTTAAAGGTAAAGAGGACTTAGCAAGTAAGGTTAAACCATTTTCCATAATATGACGATATTTTCGTTCAGCAACACCATTTTGCTCATGCACGTGTGGACAAGAGACACGATGAACAATACCATGAGACAAAAGGAAATCAGTGAAAGCCCTATACTCACCGCCCCAATCAGATTGAATGATCTTAATCTTGAAACCTAATTGCAATTCAACCTGGTTTTTGAAATGAATGAAGGTTTGGAATGCATCCGACTTGCTTCTAAGCATGTAGATCCAAGTAAATCTAGAGAAAGCATCAATGAAACTTATATAGTACCTATAGCCACTAGAGGATTGCACAGGTGCCATGCCCCATAAATCAATGTGAACCAATTGTAAAAGAGCATTAAAATAGGTAATAGACAATGGAAAAGGAGACTTATGAATTTTACCAAGGCAACACGCAGCACAAATGGAAGTAGGGCTTTATTGCTAAGAGAAATGTTACAATTTTTCAGAACTGTGGTTACAATTTTGGCTGATGGATGGCCTAAACGATTATGCCACAACTCAAAAACTGGACAAGAAGGATAGACATCAATATTGGCTGTTGTGTTATTAACAGAAATGGGAACATGTGCATGAGAAATTGAATTATGTACAGGAGAAATAGGAAACCGAATGGGATGAGGCAGCTGCTGTTGAGGAAGGTTGATTTGATCTTGACCAAACACATACAGTCCATTCTTAAGGCTCCCCTTCAGAAGCACAGTTTTGGTAACCTGATCCTTAACAAAACACTTGTGAGAATGAAATTCAAAAAAGACATTGTTATCAAGAGCAAACTTAGATACACTAAGGAGATTTTTTATAATTTCAGGAACATGTAAAAGATTTTTTAAAGAAAGAATTTTTGATGCATAGGGAAAGGCAAAAACTAAACCGACCAACGTGACTAATAGCAAGACCCTTACCATTACCAACATAGACTTGTTCAGATCCAAAATAATATGTCATCTCCATCAGGTTGTCTGTATTCGGAGTGACATGGCTGGAAGCTCCTGAGTCGGGATACCAACTTGGATCCGCAACAGTGTCTGGAGTGGCAAGGAAAGCTTGAACATAATTAGAGTCCACAAACGGGTTGGAAGTGGTGGCAACATTAGCAACAGGACTTGGATAAGGTCTCTGTCCATTCTGGAAATGAGAGGGCCCTTGAAAAGAATGATCAAAACGGTAATAGCAATTAATGACAACATGACCAACACAACCACAAAGCTGACACTGTGGTCTGTTAGAGGGCCAAGAACCACGACCACCTCCACTGTTACGACCTCGACCACCACTGGAATTGCCCCCACCTCGAGATGGAAAATGACCAAAAGATTGAGACTGAAAATTCCCACGGGAAAAATGATTCCCAAATTGTGAGGAAAGACGAGAATTGTTCCCAAATTGAGGGAAAAAACCATATTTGAACCTTTCCTTGTTCCCTTGATTTGAATGAGAAGAAGCCAAATTGGTTTGAGCCGAATCAAGGGATTTATGATTCTTCTCAATCCACGCCTCTTGTGAAAGAAGAAGAGACTCAATTTCTTCAACCGTAAAAGCATCATTCCGAGCTTCCACAGTGAGAACAAACGTATCATATTCAGAGGATAATCCCTCAAAATTCCAACAAGATTCAGCATACTCACACAATGACGAATTTACAGCAAATAATCATTCATTGTCAAAGAAGTTTTCTTGATGTTTTTGAGTTGAGTCTTATATTGAGAAATTTTGGCACAAATCTGAGCAGCATAGTATAGATTCAGAGTGTACCAGACCTGCGCTAACATCTCGCAATCGACAACCCTAGAAAGAACGGTCTCGGTCATGGAAGAAAGAAGCTAGGACACCAACAGCTGATCTTGCTTCTCCCATTTCAAGAAATCTTGATTAATTCGTCCTGTGACTTCATCCGCGTCACTGAGAAACTTCATCGGTGAAGAATTTGAATCGGAGATGAAATCCAGCAACTTGTGCCCTCGAATCGTAGCAAGAGCCAACTTTCTCCACGGAAGAAAATTAGAATGATCAAGCCGAACTGAAATCGGGTGACTGAAGGAAACAGGATTGAAACGAACAGAGGAATTCGAAGCTTCTGCCATGGCGGACAAAGAACCACTCTCGCTAGAATCAAAAGGCTCTGATACCATATCAAGATTCAAGAAAAGGAGGAAACGACAATATCTGAAGAAAAGAATGTATTCTTCATTACATAATAATCTGTACAGTAAACGGCTTAAATAACTCAACTAAGCTCTAACTAATTACAATACTAGCCAATGTCTAATTGACACGTGTACAACACTCTAACAAACTAACTATCTCTAACAGGTAGTTTTATCAAGAAATTATTTTCAGTATAGAAAACTTATTAATATCTCTCTTTCTCTCTGTTCGAGAGAGGAAAAAACAAAAATAGAAAATGAAAAACGACTAAAAATCATTTTTCATTTATCTTTTATTTTACACTGAATTAAAAAATTGTTTTCATTTCTGTTTTTTATCTTTATTACGCTAAACGCCGTTTTAAACACATTTTCATTTTTCTTTCTCAAAAAACATAAAAAATAAAAACAGAAGCAATTACAAACACCGCCAATACTTTTCACACACAAAAAAACATGATATAGTACTAGCTAGTGTCACTCAAGATATGTATTAGACGGACCAATCGATGGCTAGCTTATTATGGTATAGGGTGAGACGCATTTTTTTTTCTTCCTCTTGTTATTTGTGATATGAGTCATCTTCATTACAAATAATGAAGATGCTAATGCCAATGCTCGATTAGAAGAAAAAAATTATTTCAAAAAATTTTTTTTTTTTTTCAAAATTTAAGCTTTCAAACTTATAAATTTGTAAACTTTTAATTTATAATTATTTGGAAATGAACATTTTTTAATGGCTATATAAAAAGATCAGACATTAATTGATAATTTTGAAATAATTTAACACAAAAATAATATTGTATGAGAGTGATTTTTCTATTCAAATATCAAAATTTATTATTTGACATGTTAATTTAACACAGCAACAGAGTTGCTCTAAGGTCAGATGTTTGATTATTCTATTTTCACTCCTATTATTCTTCTCTTGTCATTTGTTATCGTAGTCTCTAAATGTCGGATGTTTTATTTTTTATTACAATTCATTTATTTCGTTCCTTTTTTTTTTTTTTGAGAATTGGTTATATTTCGTTCGTTCAATTATAAATAGACACTTTAACAAAGTGTTGAAGGAAAAAAATCTAAAAATTCATGATGCAAAATTTCTATGTAAAGTTACATTTTTTTTGACAAAAAAAAAAAAAAAAGAAGAGAAAAGGATTAATAGACTGGAGGTTTATAAACTTAAATATGTGATAATTTGGTCCGGTTTTAGTTAAACTTTATGCTAGTCGTTAAAACGGTAGTACTTATATCAAGTAATTAAATTCACTTGTATCATTTCCCCAATTTTTCTAAGAGAGAAAAACTAGAATGGACTCGTAAAAACTACCAAAAAGCATGCATTACGAATTAAAGTACCCTCCCATAAAAAAAAAATAAAGTACCCTAAATATGTGTTCTTTTTTAAAGGAGAAATGGAAAAATAGTAAAATACTCTAAATATGTTGCATATATAGAGAGTTCATTCAATAGAATATTCATGATCGCTTAAGAATTTGACCTATGAAGAGTGTTTTTTAGACCATATTTTTCAATGCAAAATCTAATGCCATTGTATATTTAGCACTAAAAAATATGTTATTTTTATTTGTGATTTAATAAACAATATTATTTAAAATGCTAAATTTTTTTTTCATAATCATTAAACTTTCAAAGCAATAAAAGTAAACATTTATTTTTAAAATAATTGAATTAAAATGTAAAAATTGTAATGACAACATGAAAAATATAAACACATCAACCAATAACAGTCAAATGCTTAATTTGTCATATGCTACATTTAGTAAGTAATTTGTCACAAAATATAATACATGATCAATTTAACACAATAAATAAAATTTCATTAGAGAGTGTTTTTTCACTCAAATACTAAATTTGTAATTGATAAATAAATTATTACATTGCATTAAAGATTTTTTACACAAATTAAAAATAAAATTTTCATTAACACATAATTAATTATAACATCACATTAGATTTCTTACACAACTGAAAAATAAATTTTTTATTGACACATAATTAATTATAACATCACATTAAAGATGCTTTAAAGACGATCAATGAATAATTCTTAGAATACATGCGTGCATATTTATAAATTATATTCTATTAACACAGTAGCACACATGTAGGCAAGTATTTTCTTTTCCAATTAATATAGGCAAATTAAATCTAAGTAGAAAGTGTCAGAGGCAAGGATTTTTTCTTTCTGATAAATATGGGCAAAGCAATTCAAGTGGAAAGTCATCATATAAAAAACGTATATACGTAATTAAAGTCTCATTTATTTTATTAATTTAAATTTAAAAAATTCGAATCAACAACTATATCAGTCCTAAATTTAATTTATATCCTAATTAAGCTCTCGACGGACGTTAGATAAATTTTACAAAAGTTTATACGCAATTTGGCAAGTTAAGAATAATATCGAATAGGAAGGAAAATGAGAAAGCAAATGACGTAAAATAAAGAAAGACATGACTTGACATGATAGATAGAAGATTGCGAAAGCGTAAAAAAAAAAAAAAAAAAAAAAAAAAAAAGGAGGAAAAGAAAATGGATGTGATCTGTCAAAAACTCAAAACATAGAACCAAAAAATATATATTAATTTATATTAAATTAGAAAAAGTACAAGGGATAAAAAATGCGTGCAAGTGCTAGTTCTGTAATAATAAGACTGATAAATAAGTTCAATATCCCTTCTTTATCGCTCTCTCTCTCTCTAGATTCTCTAGATCTTTAGTTTTCTCTCTCTCCCTCTGTATATCGACTGTATTTCCTTCTCTTTTCATCTTCAATTTCCTTTTCTCTTTTCTGATCCCCACTTTCTCTTTTCTTTTTCTTTTCCTCCTTCCTTTCAAAATCTACGTCTCATATATATATATATATATATATATATATATATGTCTTAAGTAGATATATATACAGATATATATATATACATACATGGCAGAAGCTGATTATAATGATCATCTAGAGAACATGGAAAGATCAGCTCAAACTCAAACTGAAAGGAGGCTGCTAAACCCAGCAGCCTCGGAGTTCTTTCCCCAAAATCCGTCTTTTATTTTCCCCATCATCACCACTACTACCGATTATCATAATCATTATTTTCAAACCTTCCTTCACCCGCCGCCGCCGCCTCCGCCGCCTCCGCCGCCTCAGCCCTTTCAAATGTCGGCGCCGGCCGTTGAAGCCCGAGACCATCATCATCAACACCACAATCGGACGGCTGTGGTTGTCACTGATCATCAAAGTCGACACGATCATCGTCATGATCAAGATGATGATCAGTCTAGGGCTAGAAATATTAATAATTACTGGCCGCCGAGATCATCAGTTTTTGGGAGGAGAGGAAGCAGTGCTTTCTTCGGTCGGAGCAGGAATATGAATAATAATAACAATATTTCAATGCAGAGGCGAGTTTTGAGGGAAAAATTGGGTGCGAGAAATTATGAGGTTAAACAACAACATTGTTCGTCTTCCGAGGTATTACCAGCGCCTAATCTCATGCATGGAAGTGCCAATGACACCACCGTTATGATCCGGAATATTCCTAGTAAATACACGTATGTGTATATTTATGTTAATTAATTTCTACATATTTCTTTATAATCATTTCGTTTACATGAAAACTTTGCTTTTTTGGGGATTCAATGGACACTTTTTGGCCTTGTTATACTCTTTAATTCTCCAAGGTGTGATTTTCTTTTCAGATGATCATGAACTAATTGATTTGCCTAGGCAGCTAGCATTTTAGAAATTTATAACATGCATTTATTTGGGGCTTTGGTGATAATCGTTTTAATTAATTATATTTTCTGTACACTTTTTTCTTGTTGTGTTCATTTGCCTTCAAAAATGAATTGTTCTATTTAATGTTTCATGCTTTTTTTTTTAAGCTCGTCATAAACCAAATGATTTGCGCCTAGCTGGCTCGCCGTCAAATTTATTACGATATGCTTCATATGGGGTTTTTAATTCTGACCAAATTTATAATGACAATACGCGCCTAGTATGCAAATTTTCAGTGATTGATGTTAATTTTAGTCCGGTTTCTTTCCTTTTGATATCCTACTTGTTCAATTTTCTTCTCTAATTCAAATTATGCATTTGATCTCTGCAGGCGTCGGATGTTGTTGGATTTTCTCGACAACCATTGCATGCTTCAAAATCAAAGGGTTGTCAACAATAATGCTGCTGGAGAAAATGATCAACATCCAATAATATCGGCATTTGATTTCTTGTATTTGCCTATGGATTTCAGGTACATATATAATATGATCACGTATTATATGCATGTCTGGCTCTATGCTGCTTATTTTCAGTACAATATTATGCATGCATTACCGATGTACAATGCTAGCTTTTCTAGATTTCTACTGTTTATTTGGTTTCATTTCAATGTTTTATTATTGATTATGTTTCTGGTTTCAAAAGATTTTAGAGGTATATTTGAACCTATTTTTGGTTTATAATTTCTGTTTTGACATTTCACATGTTTATCTATATATCTATATCTAGCATGGCGGACGTCTTTCTGGTTGTTTAAAAAATGAAACAAATTATTTTTGTACACAAATCTATTTAGAACCAATTTTTTATCAATATTTTCAACTGAAAAAAGCATATATTAATGCGTTTTTTGTTTTCAAGCATGCACACACACACACACACATATATATATATATATATATATATTTGTGAGGAGTAGTCAGAGATTAACAACAGAATTACATTTATATCCAGGAACGAATTATAGTAAACGTAGTGAAGTAGTAAACTACAATATTTTTTTAAATGATCTCCATGGCAAGCATTATTTTTAATGAAGTTAAGAATTTTTCATTGACTTTTATTTCTGTATATTTTTCTTAGCCAACTTCTCAAAACCATGAGCCTGACAGTACTACAATATTTTATGAGAAAGATCAAATTTATTTAGTAATTTTAAAGAAAAAAAACAAAAAACAAAACATCGCCGGCTATGAGTACTACATAAAAGATTACCAAAATATGGATATCATACAACGTGATATTTATCAACGCCCTGCATAAACGTGTGGTCGAACTGAAGGTATAAGTGGACTTGTTTCCTCAGATTTAAGTGGACTTGTGGTTTGATTGAACTGCAGGTGTAATAACAAATTGATTCCATAATTATCTTTATCAAAACTTGATTGCATAATTATAAGAGATAATGTCAAATCATGGTTATGAAGGTTTAAGAATCAAAAAGCCAAATCATATGCGCTGCTTGAAGTACAAAAAGTAGAAGGGGAGGTATTTCCTCCTCCATACACACACACTTTATAGATATATTTATGCGTGTAGGAATGTATATATGCTTCTCTATATTTCTACTATTTTGATTTACATATTATTTTTTCGTCTCAGAACCGAGCTAAACAAAGGATATGCCTTTGTCAACTTCACAAGCCCAGAGGCTGCTTCCACGTTTTCTGAGGCCACCAACGGTCAGACGTGGGACCATTTCCACTCCTCTAAGATAACAAGAATAGCTCGAGCCAAATTTCAGGTATTTTGAGGATCATACATCTACAAACCTTTAGCTAATTTATATGGACTAGAATTATCGACTCTGTGCACTATTTTGTATCACAAAGTACAGGAATTTGTTGGGTTTTGTTTGAATCATGCATTCCATGCCGCGTGTGTGTATATATATATGTAACTATATATTTATTGTGTATGAGATATCGTTTAAGTAACCAGGGGTGTTGATTTGTTCGAAAAAACTTGTCAGGGAAAAGATAAAATTGTGAGATATTTTGAGAGCGTGGCGTTTCCTTGTGAAAAGGAAGAGTTTTTACCAGTTTGGTTTAGCCCGCCGCGTGATGGGACCAATAAGGAGTCGGTGACACAAACGACTGTTGGGAAGCTCATTGGAATTAGAAGCTAACATGGAAGACTCCTTATGATCGTCAGGCAATGCCCAGGTGAAGTCAATGGCCAAAAATTAATCTAATGATTAATACAATATTTGGGTTTCTTGTGGTGATCATTTTGATGAAGTGGGTCGTTGTTGTAGCTAGGTGATCATCGTGACGATAGAAAGCCGAGATGTGACAAAGCCTAATTTGCTTTCTCCTTCAACCTTGTGGGAATGTCAGTCATAGAATAGTACTAATTAAACTACTACTCTTAGATAGCTTCTAACTGATCTTTTTCTGTTTTTAATTTGACTTATTGTAATGAGACCTCTTTAGTTTGAAAAGTTTAATATTTCAATTGTAGGGTGGAGCTTGGCACCTGGACTGGTAGACTAGTTCAGGTGATGGGGTCCACCCTCCAGATAATATGTGATATATATATATATATATATATATAGTCTGTGTTTTCTCGTCGTGTACTCTTTTCTTTCCTCCTAGCTAGGTAATGAGATAAATGTTGTCTCGTTCAGTTTATTTATGTGAATTTTTAATTGAGTTTAAATGTAATTTTATATGAGTTTTTAATTGTAGTAAAAAAGTTATATGTGATTTTTTATGAGAATTTTTAACTGTAATAAAATTAAAATTGAAAACTTAAATTGGTGAAGTGAACGATGTGTATTTTCTCTTTTCAGAATTGCCCTTTAATGCCAGTACACCATATAATATGTGTACTGTAACGTCCTGCGTTTTATTTTTAGTTCTCTAATTTGCTTTTACGCCAGGACGAGCCTTTTGGTTAGCACTGTGTGGTAATTGGAGGGAAGCAGTGACCGATGATACCTTTTTATTGGTATAAAATTTCGCCCAACACCAAAAAGTCGACTCGTACTTTAGATCAATCATGAACTCGTAATTTGGATCAAATGAACACTTTAATCAATAAAGTACATTGGAACCACCTTGTTGAACATTAAGAACCCTGCAAAATAAACAAGTAAAACAAATTATGGGAGCACTGGTGTGGTAAATTGAGAGCACTCTGATGCTGTTTAATTCAGGAGACAAAGGTTTGTTATTGTTTAAGGGTTTCTTGGTTCTCTTGCAAATCCCCACGTCTTTGTGGCGTTGCCGCATCTAACTGTCACAGCGAGATGCTGTTGCGAACTTGCAAGAGCACTTGATCCGGCAACAGCAGCGGCGGAGAGATCTCGCCCCTGCATGGGCTGTAAGTCCCCTTTGCATGGAGGACACATCCGTGAGATTTGTTGTAATATTTTATGTTTTTACTCAAACGTTAATTACTAGTTAATTACTAAAATATGCTTTATAATCAGAATAATTACTTGTTTTTTAAGGAATAATATGTTTATTTAGTCTTTAAGTAATTTTTTCCCCTTAAAAACATTGATATATATTCATTAAATAATTAATAAATTATAGGTTACAACTGGTTGAATTAAGAACATTTAAATCGTTAAATTACTTATTTTTGCTAATAAAATTGTTAATTTACTTGCTGATCACAAACAAATAGTTTATTTAGTGAACGGATTAAGCTAAAGGATAATTGGTTTAAGCAAAAATACTAAATTTAAAACAACATAATTTTTTATTCATTATTCTTTTTTCCATCATTTTATTTCTCCATAAAAACCAACTTCCAAACAGGGCCTTAAAGAGATTGGCTTAGTTTGGTATTACTGTAGATTTTAAAAAAATTACTTTTAGCTGTATTGAAAGAAAAAATAGCTATTATAAAAAGCAGTTGTGTGTTTGGTAAACTATAATTATAGTAATTGTGTTGGTTTTAAAATCAGTGTAATAACATTTGATAAATTATGAAATTAAATTGTTGTGTATAGTTAAAAATTATGACGATATTATATTATACTATAATATAATATATATAATTACACTATAATATATATTTATTATTATATTTAATATAATACAAAAAAATTATAATTATATAACATATTATATAA
>NW_010366918.1:141244-146593 GCF_000414095.1 Morus notabilis
ATTATCTTATATTATTGTATTATTATATTATATTATATTATATTATATTATATTATATTATATTATGAGTTTGAATTTTGGATTGTGAAGATTGTAAATTTTAAATTTCATTAAGGGTATTATGAGTATTATGAAAGTTTTATTAAGTGTATTTTGTTGATTCCCACACAATTTAAAAGCTAAAGTTACCTTTGAGCTGCTTCTGATTTTAACTATAGATTCTTCAAAAAATTTTCAAAAAGCATTTTTGAGAAGATTTACCAAACATTAAAATCAGCTTTTAATACAAACAGAAGTTAAGTTTGAGAGCGAAAAACAATACTAAACTAAGCCATTATCACACAAATAAGTATTTATTATCTCTCCTGCTCTCAGTACCAAACTATATGCGGCAAAGTCATAACAATCTTAATAATATGGTCATGATCTGTCATTACGACTATCTCCAGTATAGAAAGGAAAAAAAGAGAAAAACTGAAACTTGAAATCAAAATAACTATTTTAGTAACATTTTGAATTTAATAATACGAAGCAAAAAAATACTAGCTTCGAAAATCTTTCAACAAAAACAAAATGCTACTCTACAAAAATTGAGCTCCTTTTCTGTTTTCAAGAAACCAAAAACAGTAAACGAAAAAAATACGGAGAGTCAGCTTGGCCTCGGCCGAAAAGTGTCTCGGCGCTGCAGCTGGTTTGACGACGGTCTGATCAGAGCCACCAACAACGATCTTTTCATCAACTCGCCTTCAACTAATCCAATCGTGATCGGCGAGTTAGCCATCGCCGATCTCGTCAAGCAAAACCTTATGCTATTCGAATCAAACAACGACGTTTGCTGCCGCCTGCCGCCACGTGGAGAGTTCTTGTGGAGATAACACCGGAACGAGCCAGGGTGCGTCGTAGGGGCACACATGCATGTTTTCTTCGGCTTGGAAACCACGCTGTTACAGTTACCGTTGCCGTTGATCTGCTTCGTCACCGACATCGAACGTCGCCGGGGAGAGATGGAGTTTCCGTACATGCTGACTCTAATGGGAGAGGAGGAGTAGGAGAGGAAGGCCCTCGACGACGTGAATCCTGCAGAAAACGACTGCGATGAGCTGCGAGTGTTGGAGAATTTGAATGTAGATGTTGAAAAGAATGCAAAAAACAAGAGAGTTTGAGGCATATAAAAATATTTTCTTTTAAAGTTTTATTTACTCTTACTTCTCACAGTTTGTTAATGAATTTTAATGATAAATTATTCTCAAGATACAACAAACCTTTAAATCTAATATCTAATAATAATATTGAGTTTCAGAATATTCATATAAGTCTCTAAATTTTTTAGAGAATTAATAAAGATAAAGATATCATTTTATGAATGAATACATCATCTTTAAACATTACAACCATTTATATAAAGGTACATTTTTAATGTTAAGATATCTTTTCATGGATTAATACACATATTATAATAGTTATATCTATTGCTAATTGGTGTTCAGATATGTATGAAAACATATAACCAATGGATGTAATGATTTGAAATGTTTTAGATCACATAAACTAATGAAAACATTATTTTCTGCAGAATTTCCACTGCAGCGGATGTTTCCCCGTTGCAGCCGTAAACGGATCCAAGACCTGCAAACATTTCGACTGCAGCCAAAATATTTCGGCTGCAGCCGGTTTGGCCAAATCAAAGCCGTTTGTCCGCTGCAACGTTTTGAAGTCCCTTTAACACGAGTTTTCATATTTTAATACTCAAACAACCTGTGATCTTGATCAAGACATATTACAATCTCTCTAACAGCTAGTAGTCTTGTAAAATGCTGGAATATTGCCCCGATCTTGCCCTAGACGAGGACGACGACACCATTGTCATAGCCATGATAGGGAATTAGAGAGAGAGAGATAGTTGTTTCTTAGAGAGAGAAACTGTTTCTTAGGATTTCTTTATTTTCTTTGTGAAGTGTCGAGTTTGGAAAATTTGGTCGGTTATGGAAAGTAAGCTGTTTTGGTTGTTGAAGTTGAAGAAAAGGTGAGTGAACTGAAACGGGTTTCGTTAGCGAAACAGGAGAGAGAGCAATAAGCTGTAGAGCTGGCTAGAGTTGTCAAACATGCCATGCCTGGCCGACACTGCACGTCTGACCCCAGGCTCGTGACGGGCCTGGGCCATGCCTAGCACGGCCTTGCGAGTAGTCCTGTAAAACGCTGGAATATTGCCCCGATCTTGCCCTAGATGAGGACGACGACGCCATTGTCGTAGCCATGATAGGGAATTAGAGAGAGAGAGAGTCATTTTGTAGAGAGAGAAACTGTTTCGTAGGATTTCTTTCTTTTCTTCGTTAAGTGTCGAGTTTGGAAAATTTGGTCGGTTATGGAAAGTAAGCTGTTTTGTTTGTTAAAGTTGAAAAAAAGGTGAGTAAACTGAAACGGGTTTCGTTAACGAAACAGGAGAAAGAGCAATAAGCTGTAGAGATGGCTAGAGTTGTCAAACGTGTCGTGCCAGGCCGGCACTGCACGTCCGACCCCAAGCCCGTGACGGGCCTGGGCCGTGGCTGGCACGGCCTTGCACAGTGCAGGACCGTGCCATCGCCAGGCCCCAGAAGAAACGCTCAGGCCCGGCCCAGGCCCGTGACCTTAGTCCATAAGGGCTAAGGGCCCAACGGTCACATTCCTCACGGGCTGGAGGGCTTTTTGGTAGGTCGTTTCACGGGCCTGAGCTGGGCCGAACAAGGGCCGAATTGGGCTTGGTCCGGGCCGTGGGCCTTCACGGGCTAGTGCCGATCTTGGGCCGCGGCCCAACCCTAGCCCATCAAACGTGCCGGGCTGACACAGCCCGTAATAGTACCGTATCGGGCCGTGTCGAATCCGACACTATTATGGGTTGAACGGCCCGTCCCATTTGACAACTTTGGTGATGTATTCATAATTTTGACAACTCGCTTGTCTTATATAATACAAGCCTTAGGTTTTGTCGATTTCGAATAGGATATGGAATGCTTCTCATAAACATAATAAAATAGATTTTCAAAATAATGATAGTAATAAGGACTTCAAAAAACAAAAGGAAAGGAAAAGAAATATAAAAACTGATTGCCATTTTTTAGGGTTATTTATTATTATTATTATTTGAGAGAGACTATTTATTAATGGAAAAGATTTTTATTGAATGTGGTTGTGTTTATTTTCGTTTGTATGAAAATGCAATCTAGGACCATTAACATTCGATCGAATGGTTTAAAAAAAAAAAATTATCAATAACGAATATAAGGCTTCCCCCACCCCAAAAAAAAAAGAGCTACAACTTGTATTTGAAAGGGTTTTTAGCATAATTATTTCTAAACTTATCGTGATTTAATAAATTACCTTCTAAATATTTAATTTTAGTAAGTTACCTTTTAAATTTATAAATTTATTACAATATGTTCCATTTAACTAAATTTATTTAAATTTTTTATTATATTTAATAGATTAAAAGTTGAGAAATTAAAATATTAGATAATTTACACAATAATTTTTAACATTTTTAATAAGTGACAGTTTAATTTATAATTTTTTTTTTTTTAACAAAATGGTCCCTAACATCTTTAATCAGAAGCAATTTAGTATTTTCTATTAAATTATGTTACATTTTTAACCAGACTTGTCACGTGACCCTTTTACAAGGATTATTTTCGTAAAATCACGAGTTCTCTTTTAAATAAATTGAAAACTAAAAATATCTCTTACTCCCTCTTCCCGGGTTTGTGATCTGCAGGAAAAAAAAAAAAAAAAAATCGAAAGCCGAAACAGAAGTTCATCCCATATTTGCATTTTTCCCCCTTTTCTTTTTTTCTTTTTTTTCAAATCAGCCGCTGCGGGCAATTCGAATCTGAAGTTCCTTATGAAAGAATTGAGCGGAGAAGAGAAGATTGTGAGGAGTGGATTTGGAGCTGAACTCCATCATGTACCTCAAACTCACCCCTTTTTGCTTCATACATCCCCATTTCTAGACTTCCTCGATCAAGCTCTTCGACAACGACTCGCACGCCTTCTTCTTCGCCGCCATGGATGAATCACACTGCTGCTCTCTCCGTGTGTTTTTTGTTTTTTTTAAACAAAAAGAAATGGGTTTCCGCCTTTTCTCCCTGACAGTACAAAATGGAACAACTTCAGGCTCCATAGATCTGGTCTTCTTAATGTAGTTGGAATCAGACGTAGAAAAGTGTTCCTTCTAGGGCTGTTTAATTTCATATGAATCTATAAGATATGAGGTTGAAGATGCGGATGACCAAGCAACTCTGCAGCCTGGAAAAATAGGTTAAACTTCAGTAATGAAGTTCCTGTTTTTTTTTTTCTTTTCTTTTCTTCTCTGTTGTTGAAACTCGTTGTTGATGATTCTGAGGGATGGAGCTCGCTGGAGGTAGAGAGGAGGAAGAAGAAGGCCATGAGTGTGAGGTTTGGATGGTATTATTGTTTTAATTGAAAAAAGAAGGTACGCGATGATCACATGTAAAAATCTATTAAAAATTTGACGGAAAAGACTAAATTATATCCGTTTAAAGTGGTTAAGGGTCAAATTACTAAAAAAAGGTTTTAGAGACAAACGATCACCCACTAAAGAGGTTGAAGATCATCTGTACAAATTATTTTAAAATATTGATATTATATTTAAATTAAAATGTTAAAATTTTTAATTGAACATAATTTTTTTATACTAATTTAATACAATTTTTATTAAAATAGGATATATTGTAATAATTTTATAAGTTGATAAAATAATTTATTAAAATTAAAAATTTATGAGTAATTTGCTAAACAATAATAAATTTAGGAAACAAATGTGCTATAAACCCTATTCAAAATTCATCAAAATGGAATATATTATAACAACTTTATAAATTAAGAGAATAACTTATCAAAATTAAAATTTTAAAAACAATTTACGAAACCACCACAAATTTAGAGGGTATATAAACAGAAGCTAATGCGAGAAACTCAGCGAGAATCATACCACATGACCAAACCCTCTCGCGTTGACTAACTTTAAACAATTAACATAACTTAAAGCTTAAGAATGAAAATCTGAGAATAAAATCTTTTCGGCTTTGGGTAATGGGTAGTTTTTATTATTTTTTCTCTTTTTGAGCTGGAAAGAGCCAAAAAGAACCAACAAAAATGACGGCAGTAGCACCGGCCGCAGCGTCTCATCTGCTCCACCACATCCTCCACTACCGCCCACCACCACCATTATCTTCATCTCCATTTCTCAAAAAACCCCTTTTAATCTCCTCAGTTTCCCCTTCTAACAATACACCCAAACGCACTAATCTCCTCACACACTCGCACCAATTTCGCTGTCTTCTCTTCTGCCACACTCTT
>NW_010366918.1:146653-162608 GCF_000414095.1 Morus notabilis
CACTCTTTCTCTCTCTAAAAGCCTTATTCCACCCATTAACGCTTCGTTATCGGTAGAAAACGAAGCAGAACTAGAAGAAGAAGAAGAAGAAGAAGAAGAAGCAGAAGATGAAGATGAGTATGATGATGATGATGATAGTGAAGCCCGAGAAGTTAAAATGATTGAGGATTTTGATGAAGAAGAAGAAAATGGCGGTGAAAAGGAGAGTGAGAAAATGGATAATGTGGGTCTGCATTCTTTGCGTGTGAAGACAACTGGGATGCAGCTGCCGAGCCTTACGGTGAAGGAGAAGAAGGAATTGGCGTCCTACGCGCATAGTCTGGGGAAGAAGCTCAAGTCCCAGTTGGTCGGAAAGTCCGGTGTCACTTCTAATGTCGCAACTTCTTTCGTTGAGACCCTCGAATCCAATGAGCTTCTTAAGGTATTTTCGTCACTAAAACATGTTTTTTGTTCTTGGGTTTTTTATCTTCAGGTTTGTTGTTGTTGCACTCCAAGTGCTTGACGAAAGTCCTCGTGGTTTTTTGAAAATATTCAAACGTTAGCCTGGTATTGCTAATATAAATATTGTGCAGAAAAATAAATAACCATAAACAAGTAGATTAACGCGGTTATGTATTTTTGTAACTATTTTTGAATATAGGATTAAAATTCCTGATGCCCGTCAATATCGTCCTTTTACGCGGGCTTACTTTTAGTTAATTCATGAGGTAGGAATGAAAACTGAAAAGTGAAGTGCATGTTGAATTTTGTGTTGTCTTATGGCGAATATGACTTGAGAGCTTGTTCATATATTCATATAAATTTCCTTGAGGAATGAAATTAGACCAAGATACAGTTTTCCTGCCAATTAGGCGGAGTTCTTAATGTCACAGTTAAAGGGGCATGTTGAATTCTGATTCTAATTAGCGTAAGATTCGTTGGAACTTGGCATTCCTGAGGAAATTCAAATTAGTTTTGTTTGTGATCCTTTGTAATATACATGTAGATGATACAACTAGACTTGAGTGCATCCCTTTACATTCTGAATCTCAATTTGGGTTTGCTCCAAGTTGTCTTTTTTGGCTCAAATTGCTAGAGGTTCTGTTATGACTGGATTTTGAAGACAATTCTTGTGTGCATTTTCGTTTTCTTATTTAAGTGATGTGTCTGTATTCTTTAAATGCAAAATGTACTGTACTTATACTAGTTTTGCTTGGTAAATAATGAAACGCGTTCGAACTGAAAGTTAACCTGAATTTTCAATTCAAATGGTGTGAGCAGATTAAAATACACAGGACGTGTCCAGGGGAGCTAGATGATGTGGTGAAGCAATTGGAGGAACTGACTGGTTCTGTGGTTGTTGGTAAAATTGGCAGAACAGTGATTATTTACCGGCCCAGCCTCACCAAGTTGAAAGCAGAGGAGAAAAAGCAGCAGTTTCAGAAGATTTTAATGAGGAGGAAACAACTCAGAGCAAGACCTGCATTTCCGGTAAAGAAACCAAGGAGATGAAACTCCCTTTTGTTGTGATTGCTTGTGTTTTTTTCTCTGTTTCCCCTTGTGCATTTGCATAAATTTTACCATGAACCTTTGAACTGAACCTCACGTAATCTTTTGGAAGTTTCAGACAAAAGGAGCAAGACCGAGATTGTCTGGTCGTGGTAGACGAGGAAGTAGCAGGGTTTAGGTGCCGTTAAAGTTACAATGATACTGTAATGAGCTGTAATGATACCGTTGAAGCCATCTCCTAGTATTCTGTTCTAGAGAGAGAGAGAGAGAACCTCCCCTAAGTGACTCGTGAATGTTGGCTTTGGTTACACAATCAAACTCTAAAGATTAGTTGACATATAGGGGGAAGTTCTTTTCTGGTATTGTTTTGTTTCTTCACATGGCAATGATAAATTCTGCATATGCTGTTTCTCTTACTATCGTCTCGGTAAGACCAGAAACAAAACTTGTCAATTTCTAGAGTTTGTCCACGTTTTACTCACCTTTTGCCTTTTTTTTTTTCAAAGGCATTCTTTCACCTTCATCTTAACATAAGAGTAACTAGTCTGACCGTTAAATAGCAATTTTTTAGAAGTTTTACCGATGCATTTCATTATTAGTTTTACTGATGCATTTTATTATTATTATTACTTTTATTTGTAAGCTGAATTCTCAATTCTTATGACATTTTAGAATCCTGAATTTGATAATCCTTCGCATTACAATTCAACAGATAATTGGTGGCAATTTATAAATGGTAATTAGAGAATCAAATATCAAAATTAAAAAGTTAAAGATTTAACATACCAACCATAAATTTTCAGTTGCACCTTGTGCAAAAGTCTTGGGAATTCCATTCATTAATTTATATCCGTTGGCTATTTATTGGATCACAATTACAAAAAAATTTACAAATTTAAAGTCCGCATCAAAAATTAAAAGTTCAGACTACAAATTGCCAAAAAATCAATAAATTAAAGGTGCATCAATGCCAAAGATAAAAAAAAATTTAAAAAAAATTAAAGGTCATTCTTTGACCTTAATTAAAGTCTGGCTGTTAATCTCACGTCGTATAAGCAATACAGAGACCAGCTATGTTTAATTCTGTTTCACGGCGTACGTCTGACAAAAAACTACAAAGAACAGAAACTATAACATAGGGCATACAAGAAACTTGAAGGCTGGTAACTGCATAAATTTTGCTATAAATTGGGATATAATCATGTATTTATCAGTTGCATTACAATTACAATAATCATTGATCTAAACAAATACCAGGTGTGTAGAATTACTAGGGACGTCTAGATGCAGTGCCTTGCATGAAAAAATGGCGACAACGACCTTATCTTTGGCCAATTGGGCATGTAAAACAACACGCCAAATTAAAACCAAGCACCACAATTAACAAATAATGATCTTCGATCTGTCTCAAGGTGGTATCACCCATCATCGCAGCAACCGCTCAAATAATCTTTAAACTAAACAGCTTTTAGTTTTTCCAGTTCATCGCTGGATGAATCTTCTCTGTATAGAATGCCTTCGGGAGATAAAAGGCGTTGAAGAGCGAGAAAAAACCGGGTCTAAAACATTAAAAAAAAAAAAAAAAAAAAAAAAAAAAAACAGAGGGGAAGAAAAACAAAATAAAAAAAAAAAAAAAAAAAAAAACTGAGTTAAATTTCCAATGGAATTTACAGGCGTAAACTGAACGAAAGCAGAAAATTGCAGGTTTTGGTGGGATTCAGATCTTACCCACTGAAATACTGCAAGTGCGCTCCAGCAGCCTGCCAAACCAAATCCTTTGCTGCTAGCAATCTGATAATAAGAAAACATGAGGGTAGTTTTACTCATTAACTCGAGGCAGATACTTAATACAACAGATCTTAAGACAAAGGGATTAGATTATTCTACCGTTAGTAAAAGTGCCCCAAAGGTAAAGCAGCCGCTCATTGACATACTAATAAACTTTAAGTCTCGTCCAGCCTGCAAAAGATACAAACAGATATCAAGATTATAAAGTTTGTGCATGTTCTTGTGTAGAAGGGTGCTCTAGTGTGCAATCAAATAACTGACCAGTGAACGAAAAATGAATCTGGCGCTATTTATTTTCTATTTTTGAAAAGATTATCTGTTTGACTTCACACTAATGGGCATAACCTTAAAATCCTACGATATGCATTACGGTGCTTAGCCTTGGCATAAACTTAAAGAACATAATGAAGCAGAATTCCAATGAGCAACAGTAACGAGAAGAATCCCAAATGAGTTTCTTGTCAATCTTCCAGAGAAAATGTAATGACAGATGAAAAGATAAGCTCCGAAAGAAAAATAGTCTTAAAAAAAACAGAGAGAAAACCGCACCAGCAATGTTCCCTCAAGGCTGTGAGTTGGGGGTGTCACAGATAAAGCCAAAAAGTATGGTACTAAAATTTTGTGCATCTGCAAAGATTATAACGAAATACCAAGTGTAAGAAATTCAAAAGCATTTCAACTAGAGAGGCATAATAAACAGTACAGTTATTCACATGAACAAGAAGAGTTAAAGAAACAGCAGAAGTAAAGGCAGGGTGATGATTAAAACAGAGCATCAGAACTCGACATGGAATTTTATTTTATTTTTAATTAGTAGTAGTAGTAATAAAATAAAAAAACACCAATCAAGATTTTGGAAACAATTGTGAAAAGAGGAATATTCATGAGGAAAAGCCCGAACCTCTTGTATGACCATCTGATCACGTGTAAAGATCTTCGGAAACAACCAGGGAATGGATGTTCCAACAATTCCTAAAACTAATCCAACTATGACTCCGATGATGACGAGTGATTTTAGCAGCATTCTTGCCTGTTAGATATCTTAAAATTGTGAGAATGTTTGAACAAATATAATTTTCTTTTTTCTTTCAACAACTGAAATAACAAAATCCAGATAGACTTTTGGCAGTTAGACATCTACAAAGCATCACAGACCTTTTCCAAACTACGTTTGACTCCATATAACAACTCAGGCATAAATGATTGTGCAGTTTGAGAAAGAGGTTCACCCCAAACAGTGCACATGCAGAACGTTTGAATCATGACCTACAGAAAATTGTCAAGTCAGCACTGCAAATGGTGATGGTGTTATACAGAAAAAAGAGCTATTTTTTTTTTTTATAAGAAAAAATAAGAGCTAACTGGGGAATAATAATACTCATGTAAAAGAAAACAACCTGATGAGCAGCCATGGTGATTGTGCCCAAGGATGTAGCAAAATATACAAGGATAGTGTAGAAAGCCACCTAAGAAATTAAAAAAAGTACATTAGATTTGTCGAAAATAACAAAAAAAGAGATCAGACACAGCAATGGGTCAGAACAATATGTAACCTTGGCCATCATTGTCACAAACACTGGAGCAGCAAGCGCAACTATATCCAAAAGCTCTTTGGGAGAGGGAATGGAGATGGCATATGCATTATATCCTTTCTTGTTTAGAGCTTCAATCATCATATATGCTGCAACAACCTAAAATTACCTTGTTAGTGGCCATGCTGAAGAAAACAAACCAAGTACTGAATGGAGCACATTCCTAGTATACAATGACAAGAACGAGATAAAAGATTAAACATCTAATTGTATATGAGCAACATGTTTCTCCAGCATACCTGTGATACCATCGTAGCCCATGCCGCACCAGCAATGCCGTAACCCAGAAAGATGCATAGGGCTATATCACCAACGCCATTTATAACGCTGGCCGCAGCCAAAGCCTTCAGAGGTCCCCAAGAATCTTTCATGCCAAGACTGGGAAGAAGAATAAAAACATAACAATACAAACTCATCCGAGTTTCAACTTACAAGTGTTCACAAATCTAAGGACATCATTAAAAAATAACTGTTAATAATTTTTACTGAGATCAAGATGCTGATTCCTAACACGTTTCTAATTAAAATCATTCCTTGCCTGAAATTTCTTCTCAACAATATATTCTAATTTGCAGAACTAAAAAGAGAAAAAACCTTAAGGCTTCTATGACACTTTATCAAGTAGAGTGACTTCAAAGAGAGACTGAAATTGTTACGGATGCCTTTGTGGGCAAGGCATATGAGAGATGTGGTACACAAGTCAAGCGCTAAGAATGGGAAAGAAGCCAAAGAATAATCTTATTTTTAGTAGTATCCTAATTAGGCAAGTCTATTTTTAGCAAGTATTCTAGTTTCCTATTTTCTATTGGAGTAATTTCCTATTTTCTAGGTTCCTATTTCCTATTTTCTATAAGAGTAATTTCCTATGTAACCTCTATTTAAGGGGACGAATTTGGAGTAATAAAAACAGAGAAGAATTTTGTTCTAATTACAGAGGTTTAAGACTCTCTTTCCAACGAGTCTAAGGTTAGGAGCTCCCTTCGACGAGTTCCAAATATTATTCACCATAGATTCTTCTCATGGCAAGAATTGCAACAAAGGAAGGGCTCCATCAACCGCAGTGGATTATCCCGTGAATCGTCCAGTGACCCGATCCATAACTCGAGAACGTAACAACTTGGTATCAGAGCCAAACACTATGAGTGATTCCAACACAAAGGACGAGTTGAGGGCTCTGTTACAGGAGATGTAGGAAATCAACGAAACAAGAATGGCAGAAGCCGAGTCCCGGAAGGAAGCAAGAGTCGCACAAACCGAGTCTCAATTGGGAAATCAGTTGCAACAACTGTCGCAACAACTGCAGGAACTTCTCATGAGTTCCAACCGAAACCGCAGCAAGGAGTCCGATGGAGGTACGAGCAGCAGCAACCGTTACGGGAACCACCACTACAGAACGGAAAATCGATCAGAATCACCAACAGGGATGGGAGTGGTGCCGTGGTACACAAAGCTTGATTTTCCAACCTTTGGTGGATAAGAGGACAGGTTAATATAGTTACACAGATGCAAGAAGTTCTTTTCCAATCAGCGGACAGCGGAATTAGACAAGGTTGGTTTGGCAGCTTTTCACATGTTGGGTGAGGCGCAATTATGGTATTATCAAATCGAGCAGGAGGAATCGAATATCACGTGAAGGGCATTCAAGGAATACTGCACTTTGAGATTTGGCCCACCACTACACGGTAACCCTTTAGGAGAATTGGTTAATTTGAAACAAACAGGAACGGTGGAGGATTATCAACGCCGATTCCAAGGGCTGTTGGCACGTGCTAATACAGTATGAGTGGATCAGCAAGTAGACTTGTTTACTGTAGGATTAACAGACTCAATTAGGCTTGATGCGGAGATGCAAAATCCCCCAAACCTTGTACAGGCAATGAATTTGGCACGGGCCTTCGAGAAGAATCAGCAGCTAGCAAAAGTGGCAAGCATGCGCAGAGGACCTTGGCAACACATGGGCTCGAACACTAAAAGAAACCACATAGCAACACCGGTTCCCTTTTCCGCTGCTAAAAGCAGTTTCGGGCAAGGCGGGGGTGACGGTGGTAGGATCAAGTCCAAGTAGTACGACCCCTCCTTTTATTAATAAGTTGACTCGTGGGGAGATGATAGATCAAAGAGCTAAAGGTCTCTGTTACAATTGTGACGAACCATATTCATTCGGGCACCAATGTAAAAAATTATTTTGGCTGGAGGTAGAGTATCATGAAGACATGATGCTGGAACAAGACGAGAATAAGTGTAACACCCATTTTTCTAACTGATAAAATTCCTAGAAATAAACATTAGGAATTAATTTGAATAATGTTATGGTATTATAATTAATTAATTCTAACATCACGTTGAGTTATATTTTACAGGTGAACGCGACGAGAACTCGAGGTGCTAAGAAAAAATTCATGCCATTTTATAGAAATACTATATGTGTTCATTTTTTTATTTATGATTTGATAAATGTATATATGTTCATGATATGATGTACTTCATGTTATAATGCATGGAATTAAGGGCCCGTTTAGTTCGCTGATTTGAGTTTTTAATTCGAGTTGAGATGTGACTTTATGTGAGAGCTTTTTACTGTAGCAAAAAAGTTATATGTGACTATTTCTGAGAGTTTTTTACTGTAACAAAACTCGAATTCTAAACTCGAATCGGTGAAATGAACAAGGCCTAATTGTCTTAGGAAAATTCTAAGTTTTTCCTTGATTTTTCTTTTTAGACAAAAGAACTATTTCCATGATATTAATTTCCAACTCTATTTTGGACCTTTAAAATTATGAAATTACTCCATTAGTTTATACAAAACTATAGAGCCTTTCATAAGCTTTCCAACGCCTTCTCATTTGCGCAAGCCGGACATCGGAATAAGAAGATATGGCCAGTATACCATCCGGATATCCAGCTGTCTCCGACCAGGTTACTGCACGCGAACAAGAACGGAAATTCTAGAAGCTGACCTAACTCTTTTATTTGCCTTCCACACGATTTTACACCCTAATGACAGCCATTCCCCCAGCTGTTAAGGAGTGATTTAATCACAAAATTAATCCCCAATTAATATTAATCCCATTTAATTTTATATGATTTATGAGCTAATAAACATTTTCAAGCTCTTACTCTCTCTTCCCCTCTTTCTTCTTCTTTCTTTCACGTCCAAGAACACCACAATAGAGAGCCTCCAAGACCAGCCATCAAACCTCCATTATTCTAACCCCTTTTTGTAAACCTTTGGTTCTTCTAAGCCACAATCAAGAAGATTTCAAGGTATGTTCCATATCTAATTTAGTATTCATGGTTATTAGGTGATTTTCTTTGGTGTTGGGTGCTAATTTAAGGAGATAATGAATAACTTACTTTGGTTGAAGATTGAGGGATGATATATGTGATTTAGGTGAGGTTTTAATGTTCATGGCCGTATGTTTTATTTTTGGGATAATCATGTATGACACGGTTATTGTTTTGAGTATTTTGGTGTCTTCATAATTTGATAAATTCTAGAGATGCATGTTAGGAATTATGTTATTTTCTTATATTGTTGTTTCCTTTTTATGTTATAAATTGTGATTTCATAGAAACATGAGTTAGCATATTATTTTTGGATTCGTGTTGCTATGTGAATTTTGATGGTCATATTGATGTTTCTAGTTCGCTTTGCCATGAGAATTTTTATAGAATGTGTAATTTGAATGTTTTAGGAACATGTCTTAGGGCCGGTTAAAGTATACATAGGGTTGGAATTGATTTTATCTTTAATGAATTTATTTTGGTATTTTCGGAGTTTACTGTGCTGGAATTTTTCAGCTAATATGATCTGAGTTTAAAACAGTGTTTGAGGGACCAAACGAACTCCGTTTTTAACAAATAAGGTGTTGTTGGAAAGATCTTAATGTCTATTTTCATTTGGCACCAATTTCAGATCGTTTTGAGTTTTCTATGATTTGTTATGAATTTTTAAAGAGATAAAGGTCAGGCTGTTAGTTTTTGTAAGATTTGGAAAATTGGTGTAATTATTGGGAATTTTTATGTCTTGATGTTAATGAATGGTGAGAATGGTATATTAGATGATGTTTTAAGGTGATCAATGTTTTTTATGAGTTATTAAGGCTTTTTAGTAATCTTATTCATGATTTATGGCATGAACGGTTCTAGAGACGAGCATCCGAGGACCTCATTCGTCGCGTCACCGTTGTGAAATTTTAAAAGGTTAAGTAAGGTGCTCATGTAAGTACACTCTCACCTGCAACATGAATTGAAAAATTGAGAAGCATATGATTTTGATGTTTATGATGATGTTATGACACCTTTAATATTTTATATGATGACGTTTGAAGAAAAATGCATATATGTATTTTTATGTTTTTAAATGGCGTTGTACACCCTTGATGGTGACCGGTGAGCGGTCTTATTGCCAAGATTGGGTATAAGATTTGCTACCCCATGCTTTCCGTGGCTAACGCGCTATGATGGTACAACGTCGGACCCAATATATGATGAATTTTAAAGTTTAAACATGTTCAAAAATAATTATTCTCATGATGATGTTTATTGTTGATGAATAAAAATGTTCATTTAAATTTGTGAGAATTAAGTGTCTTACTAAGCCCTTGCTTATATAAGTTATTTCATGTTACAGACAATCTAAAGGATAAGATGTTGCCATGGAGAATCTTGGAACAAATGCGAGCGGTGCGTGATAGGAAAACAGGAGAAACAATCATTGAATGAAAGTGCTTAATGTTAAACAAAGTTTTTAAATTTATATTTTTATTGTTTTGAAACTTTGGTTTATTGTGGTTTTAATTTGAAGAATACTTAAGATCTTTTTTTTAGTTTATTTTACGGTATGGATTTTTATAAATGAGTTGAACCTAAAGATTACTTTTCTTTGATGAGGTTTAAAATTTTTAAAGTTATAATATGTAAAAAAAATTTAAGATTTCTTCAAATCATTCAAAGTAAAGTGTTTTAAGCTTAACTATTTTCCGCATTTTTTTAGAGGTAAATGTTTGAAAGTTAAGATAACTGTGACGGTCTGTGAGGGGTTGTTACAATAACCTGAAATATCCTTGCATGCGATCACGGGCCAACAAAATGCTCGAACTATGCAATTGCAAGCAATAATGGAGGGACATCTTGTATTGGGGTTAGTGGATTCAGGAAGCACTCAAAATTTCATTAGTGTGACAACAGCCCAACGCCTCGGAGTGAAGGTCCAACCTCAATCTGGTTTAAGTATATCGGTGGCCAACAAAGAAGGTTTTTAGCAAGGGAATATGCCAAACGCTGCCATTTAAAGTTGGTAATAACACTTTTATTGCTGACTTCCTTGTTATTCCTTTGGATGGATTTGATATTGTTTTAGGAATTAAATGGCTCCAAACTTTGGATTTGATATGGGATTTTGTCTCTCACTATGAGCTTCGCGTCGGGTGGAACAACTATCACTCTTCAAGGGCACCAGAATTCCAATAAGGTTCGAGTTCACTTACTACAGGAAACAACGGAGCCGCCGCAAATTGGATCAATTATTGGATGAGTTTAGTGATTTATTTCAAGAGCCATCCGAGCTACCTCCTCTTCAGAATTGTGATCACCGCATCTGTTTACAGCCAGATTCCGCTCCAGTGGTCGTTCGTCCCTATAGATATCCACACCTACAAAAAGATGAGATAAGGAAGCAACGTGAACAAATGCTCCAGCAAGGAATTATTCGGCCTAGCAGGTCACCCTTTTCTTCATCGGTGTTGCTGGTTCGTAAGCACGACAGAACATGGCGCTTTTGTGTTGATTACAGGGGGCTTAATGCTAAAACGTCAAGGATAAATTTCCAATACCACTGGTGGAGGAGCTGTTAGATGAGCTAGATGGGTCCAAATACTTCACCAAACTAGATCTTCGATTAGGATACCATCAAGTTCGCATGGACCCGGCCGACATTGAGAAAACAACCTTTCGAACCCACCATGGCCACTTTGAGTTTCTAGTGATGCCATTTGGGCTGACCAATGTACCGTCAACCTTTCAGGCCCTTATGAATGAGGTATTCCAAAAACACTTGTGCCAGTTTGTCCTTGTATTCTTTGATGATATTTTGATTTATAGTAAGACATGGGATGATCACTTACTCCATGTTAGAGTGGTATTTGAATTGTTGCGTGCTCACCATCTTTGTTTGAAGAAATCCAAATGCTCCTTTGGGGAACCCCAAGTAGTATATCTCGGTCATGTTGTGTCTACTGCAGGGGTCTCGCTGGATACAAGTAAGATTCAGGCAGTTTCCGATTGGCCTCAACCGCAATCCGTTAATGCTCTATGAGGATTCTTGGGATTGGTAGGTTACTATCGCAAGTTCATTCGGGAATATGGTCAAATTGCAACTCCTTTGACTAGTATGCTCAAACAAAATTCCTGCCAATGGACTGATGAGGCATTGGCTTCTTTTAATGCACTTAAACAAGCCCTTGCTGCTGCCCCAATTTTGCAGCTACCTAATTTTGAAGATGAGTTTGTCGTGGAATGTGATGCCTCCGGAAGCGGTATTGGTGTTGTCCTCCAACAACATGGGCATTCCATTGCTTTTTTCAGCCGCAAAATAGCTGCTAGACACTTCAAACTTCCCGCCTATGAGAGAGAATTGATTGGGTTGGCAAAGGCAGTGCAGCATTGGCGCCCTTATTTATGGGGCAGACCTTTCCTTATTCGAACCGACCACTATAGCTTGAAGTATTTGTAGGAACAACGACTCACAACTTCTCCGCAACAACATTGGATAAGCAAGCTCATGGGGTTTGATTTTCGTGTGGAGTACAAGGCGGGGTATCTAAACTGAGCTGCGGACGCGTTATCACGTCAAGAGGATGATGAGGGCCTAATGTGTGCCATTACCCAACCTCGGGTGTTATTGTTTGATGATGATATAAGGGCCGAAATTTAGAACACATCTCTCCAAGAGCTGCAAGCTCAAGTGGAACGTGGGGAATTGAGTGATACTTGGTCGCTGCATGATGGGCTCATTTTCCATAAAGGCCGAATTTATTTATCACCAACCTCTCCCTTAATTTCTTCTGTATTGTCAGGTTTCCATGATAGTACCCATAAAGGTGTCCAGAAAACTTTACAAAGGGTGTGCAAGGATTTTTTCTGGCAGGGCATGAAGTCGGCAATTGGTGATTATGCGGCAGCTTGTCCCGGGTGTCAGCGCAACAAGGCTAAGCATTTGAGGCCCGTGGGTTTACTTCAGCCCCTCCAACTTCCTACACAAGTTTAGGCTGACATTTCAATGGATTTCATTGATGGACTGCCAAAATCATGGGGCAAAACAGTCTTATTTGTGGTGGTTGACCGGTTTTCGAAATATGCCCACTTTCTACCCATGGCACATCCGTATACGGCTACTAGTGTGGCCAACGTCTTCTTTGAGCAGGTGGTACGATTGCACAGTTTACCTGAATCTATAGTTTCCGATCGGGATGTTGTCTTCACAAGTAATTTTTGGAAGGAGCTTTTTCGATTGTGTGGGACAAAATTGTCTTTTTCTTCGACCTATCATCCGCAAATTGATGGCCAAACGGAGGTGGTAAATCGAACAATTGAAATGTACTTACGTTGTTTTGTAGGTGATCGGCCTAAGAGGTGGATGGATTGGATCCCTTGGGCTGAATATTGTTATAACACATCCTTTCATACTGCTCTTCACACATCTCCTTTCAAGGTTGTCTATGGACGGGATCCACCCCAATTATTATCCTATGTGGCTGGTTCTTCTCGAGTTGACGCGGTAGATCAAGCCTTGCTTGACCGGGATTCGACTTTGCAAGACGTTCGCTCTAGACTTCAACAAGCTCAGCACCGCATGAAGGAGTACTATGATAAAGGCCATCGCAACGTAGAATATGCTCCTGCTTCACTTGTTTGGTTACTATTACATCCACATCAGCAAAAGTCACTGTCCCGAACGCTTAATTATAAGCTTTCTCCCAAGTTTTATGGGCCTTTTAGAGTGTTGCGCAAGGTAGGGCAGGTTGCATATCAATTGGAGTTACCTTCTGATAGTAAAATCCATGATGTCTTTCATGTTTCCTTGCTCAAGGCCTTTCAAGGGGAAGCTCCAGCTGTTCCATCTCCTCTACCGCCTATGGAGGATGGCCGAATCATTTCTGTTCCTAGTTCCATTATTCGCTCGTGCCTCAATCGTGGCAATTGGGAAATCCTAGTTCACTGGGCTGGCTTCACTTCAGCAGATGCTAAGATGTTGCTCATTTTCGCACTACTTATCCAACTTTCGAGCTTGCGGACAAGCTCTTTCTCTGGGAGGGGAGTAATGTTACAGATGCCTTTGTGGGCAAGGCATATAGGAGACGTGGTACACAAGTCAAGCACTAAGAATGGGAAAGAAGCCAAAGAATAATCTTATTTTTAGTAGTATCCTAATTAGGAGAGTCTATTTTTAGTAAGTATTCTAGTTTCCTATTTTCTATAGGAGTAATTTCCTATTTTCTAGTTTTCTATTTCCTATTTTCTATAAGAGTAATTTCCTATGTAACCTCTATTTAAGGGGGACGAATTTGGAGTAATAGAAACAGAGAAGAATTTTGTTCTAATTACAGAGGTTTAAGACTCTCTCTTTCCAACGAGTCTAAGGTTAGGAGCTCCCTTCGACGAGTTCCAAATATTATTCACCATAGGTTCTTCTTGTCGCAAGAATCGCAACAAAGGAAGGGCTCCATCAACCGCAGTGGATTTTCCCGTGAATCGTCCAGTGACCCGATCCATAACTCGAGAACGTAACAGAAATGTTTTCTCAAACTTCTATTATTTGAATTGTCAATCATAATAATTATCTTTTTTTGAAACTTATGCCGGGAAGAGATAAATAACCTTGCACTTTGAGAAACCCAACCAACAAGAACAGCGGGCCATGCCAAGCCTCGAATCTACCAATAGAAAATAATCTCTTCAATTGTAAGCCATCCACACAAATTATGCATAGGAGTGTGCCATAAATGAAAGCAGTGAAGTACACAGTGTTCAAAATGACTGCCAACCAAAGATAAGAAAATTGGAATATTTGCTCTGTGGTGCAGTCAATCTGATGTTCTGAATTGTTTTACGGCTTCTCAATTACTAAGGACAAGAAAATATTGAGATGCAGAACCATAAAAACAAGATATTATGGACAAATAAAATGTAAAAATACCTGAGCATAGGTGTTTGCTGCAGGTACAACATGTGAATTCTTTGCCCCACTAAAAGCTGAAAGCAAAAGTAGTTCATTTATCAGTCACTGGATTGCCTACCTAGGGAACATCAAAGAGTCAGCTAATGACCGCTTAACCAAACATAATCAAGCGCTCAAGTGAAACTATGACCCAGTTTTATTACCAGTCAGAGCCCATGGACCAAAAAATCTTGTAAACAAGAGCATCAAGGAGCCACAAGCCAATCCAACAAAGAGCAAAACAGATATGTGATGTTGCACTTCTTTCTTATCCTGGAACAATAATATATGGTCAAACAATGGAGCACACAACATGGAAAAGAAATTTGAAATATAAATCTATAATGTCATATGTTAAAATCTAGCACAACAATGCATTGTGGTGCTAAGGTCTAAACATCCAAAAGAACGTTGAAAAAAGAGTTAACAATGTCTTAACAAACTCCGAACCCATGTACCCATCAGGTGAAGCTATGATCTCTATTAACTTACACTGACAACTTTGTGAATGGACTAAGATAATCTCTCATTTTACCTTCAAGAAACCAGTCATGTCCAGTAGAAATATCTTATATACGGTATACAGAAACAATCAGGAAAATAATTGACAATAAACAAGGAAGAATATTTTTTCCCATTTAAGATTGATCTGCTATCCCAGCTCAACCAACGTTGTGAACTTGTGAATTCACTGCAAACCATGATCAGGACTCAAGAGCAAAACTACTAACTTTCTATGACTGCAGAGGAGCGACGTGTGAAACTACAAACTTTCTATGAACACAGTGGTTCGGCATGTACTTAGCTCGAACCATGGAATTGTTCCACGCAAAGGTGGAACTAAGGCCTAACCATGTAAATTTAAAAACTCACTTTACAAGGTTTGGCCTAAATTTACTTAATTCTATTAAACAAAAGAATTGAAACAATACTAAAAATTGATTATTTTGTTATTTTCTTGGAACCCTCATAGAAATAACAAAATCTAAGATTGAACGATAACAATGATTAAAATACTTTACTTAGACAATAAAGTTATACAATTCTTTAAGAAAATGATTTTTATCGCACAAAACAAATTTAAGTTCGTAAGTCCAGGATTGAACTATCATGAAGGCAAGACTAGTTCCAAACCCAAAAGAGAAACTAACCCGTTTGGCAAGTGCAGTGGCAACCATATTGGAAGTAGCAATCGAAAGAAACATGAACACATAACTCAAGTTATCGCACAAAACCGTTCCCGGCCCTGCACAAGATCAAACACTTCTTTAATATCTCAAATTCAAAATTGAGGAATCAAAATCCAAAAAAAATCGTAAGAATTAGTCAATTACCTAAAGCGGCAAGCTCAAGGGAGCTTCCTTGTCCAATAACCGCCGTGTCGATAAGACTCATGAGCGGACCGCAGATCCAAAGGCCCGTGAGCGGTCCGGTGAACATCGCGATCTCCTTCATCTGGCTCCACATCCCTTGACTCACCAACTCTTCTCTCTTCACCTCCACAATTCCTTCCTCTTCTTCACTTCTCTCATCGAACGCCGTCGACGGAGGATAATTAGTATCGATATTTTCTTCGCCGAGAGATCTCCGATCATCGACGAGACTTTCTCGGCCGGCGCCGCCGCAGCCAGGGACGAAGCGACACCGTCGGGAGGAGAATCGCAGACCAAGAGTGCTCGAGAAACTGGGCGAGAAAGTCAGAGCTGGATTGTTGAGGTTGAAGGAGGTCGGAGTTCGGGAGTTGAGCTTGAGCCTAGGGTTTAGGACTCGGAGGACTGGAAGTTGAAGTTGGACCGCCATTTTTCTTTTCCGGTAAAATGGGGCAGAGAAAGAAAACTCTGCCCCAGAAAATGGAAATGAAATAAAAAGA
>NW_010366918.1:162628-229488 GCF_000414095.1 Morus notabilis
CGGTAGTTTCGCCGCTGTTTCAAATTTTTAATTTGAGTTGAGATATAATTTTATGTGATAATTTTTTATTGTAATAAAAAAATTAATTTATAAAAAAATTTTATTATAATAAAATTTAAATTTTAAACTTAAATTGGTAAAATAAACGATGTCTTAATTTGTATAGTTTAAAATTCTAGTTTGATAAGATAAGCACATGGAAGCTGACTGTCGTTTCCTCAACCTTTTTTGGCTACCAAAACTTAAAGGCAGCCACATTTTCTGTTAGATTAAACTTAAGAGACGTTTGGTTTATGAATTAGAATCATGTTATTAGAATTATTTTTGATCTACGTGTATTTTTTATGAGAGAAAATACTGTAGCGAATCATGAACCATGATTCAAATCATGATTTGAATCCTCCAACCAAATATCCCTTTAATGGTGTATTTTAGAACCTATTTTAGGATGAAAAAAAAAATAATACGAAGAATTTTAAGATCTTATTTATTTCACCGATTTAAATTTTTAATTTTAATTTTATTACAGTTAAAAGTTCTTATAAAAAATTACATAAAACTTTTTTTGTTACAGTAAAACACTCTCACATAAAATCACATTTCAACTCAAATTAAAAACTCGAATTAAACTAAACGAGATTTCCTTGTGTTTGGAAATAGGAAAACAATGAAAAAAATCAAAGGAAAAATTTTAACTTAAAATTTACATAATAAATGTGGATTTTAATTTTTCACTCAAAATTGAGAAGAAAACTAAAGGCTTGTTCTTTTGAGTAAAAAACTCAAAAAAAATGCAACTCGAGTTACAACTTTATTCGAGTTCATGTTCTTTTAAGTTTAAATTCGAGTTTAAACTCGAGTTCAAACTCGAGTTTAAGACTAAAACTCGAGTTCAAGTTTTCCCTTCAACTCGAGTTCAGAAACTCGAACTCAAATTAATGAACAGGATTTTTTCTACTCTTAAAAATGCTATAACTTTTTCGTTTTAATTCTGATTGAGATGATTTTTTTTCTATGCATTGACAACGAAAAGACGAATAAAACCCGACCCATATACCCTATTAAAATTTTTCATCAGCATTGAGTTTTTATTAAAATACTATCTAAATACAAATTCAAGTTTTGACTCACTCAAACACAAACTCAAAAAGATTCTTATCTCAAACCATAACTCAAATGTACACAACCAAACACAAACTTAAGTTACAAGTTTAACTCAAATTATAACTCAAATTCAATTCAAAAATTATACTCAAATTAAATTCTAAAAGAACAAGCCATAAAATTCTATCATTAAAATGCTCTCTCTCTTTGTATCGGATATCACTATCTCTGTGCACGATTCCTTCTCTCTCCTTTCTCCTCTCTCTTTCTCGGGTATCACTTTCTCTCTCCTCTCTCTCACACGATTCTTTATCTCTCTTCCTCACACGACACTCCCTCTCATAGGCCCATCTCCCCCTCTCTTCTCCTCTGCCTTCTCTCTCCTCTCTTCCGCAGTAGTCGTTCTCAGCCGTGATCTTTCTTCTCTGACATGATCTGTCAACGTCCTTGCCCTGCACAGCCATCATTCATCACACCAGAGCTTGCAGTGGAATCGTCCTTAGTCATAATCTTTCTTCTCCAACGAGATCTACCGCCATCCTCACCTTTGTTGCCATCGTCTATCACGCCGGAGCTTGCTGGAATCGTCCTCCATCTGATTGCATGTTGTTAAAAAATTTTCAATTTTTTTTATAAATTTTCTTTTGGAACCTAGGTAAAAGTTTTTTATTTTTTATCCCTTTTTATTTTTTCCTTTTCTTTCAAATTTTTCCCCCACAAAACTCACTTCGAAACAAGGCCTAAAGGTCTAATTTATGATTGAAAGTAATTTTATATCACGCTTTAAATTCTTAACGTACACACTGTTAAAAAATTAATCTAATTATTAAAATAACAATATCTTTCAGTAGATAAAAAATAAAAATATAGTTCTTATCATAAAAATTCCTCTAATATTTTTTATCCAAAAGTAAAGGCTTCCAAATATCTCATTGTTTCAAAAAAAAAAAATAAAGTGAGAAAAATGCACGTTTGTTATGATTTTGTGTAGGCATATTATTTATGTCATTGTGGTCTTTTATTTTATTTTTATTAATTGAATGATAATAATTTTTTTAAGTGGTATGACATAAATATTATTTTGTATTAAATAGTAGACTTTTGAAACTAAATTAAGTAAATATCATATTTTAAAACTATTTGAGATAAATAACATTTTGTTGTGTAAATATGTCATTTAAGTGGATCTTTTTAGCAGCTTAAAGAAAATTTACGTGAGAAAAAATCTTTTTACTAATCGTAAATGAAATATTTACACAATAAATTACTATTTAATTTAAATAATTTTAAAAACTATTCTTTACTTAATTTAGTTTCATAAATATACTATTAAAAATCATAAATTTTTAAAATATACTATTTACTTAATTTACTTTAAATTATTTTAAAATATACTATTTCAAATATAAAAACAAATTTTTAACATAAAACTAATTTAAATTTTAATTATTTAATAAAAAATAATTATGCATTTTTTTATTTAAAAAATGAAAATTAAAGTCTTTAGTAACGTCAAAATCATTGCTATATGTTTGACTGGTCCTTATATAAGTTTATAATGAAAATATCTGTCGTCATTTTAATCACATTTCACATTAAAAATTTAAAAAAAATTTACTTTTTACGAGGACATATTTAAAATATTATTGTTAAATGTATCACTGATGCCATACTCCATAAGATCGTCATCACGTTATGTAATGATGATAAATCGTCGCTACATCTCAGCGACTACCGATAGTTCATGCGACGAAGTTGTAGCAACAACTTTTTGTTGTTACAAATGTTTTTGCATCGACTTTACATGATTATTTCTGTCGTCGCAAAAATGCCTCTTTGTTGTAATGTGATGCCTCTTATTTTACTTTTGATACACACTATCTCATATTTAAGTTGGATGTGTAATAAGTAATTTTTTTAAAATATTTTTGCCCTTAAAAAGTACTTTTATTAATGTGTAATTCAGTAACAATAAATTTTATTAAAAAAGAGTGTGAAAAATAAAATGTAGGGTTTTGCTCTTAATTTAAAAACATGTCATTTATCGTTAATGTAAATTAAATTGAATTGCTTTCAAATAATTGGATAAGAATATTTAAAAAAAAAAGTTCCCCTCTCATATTATCAATTTCTAATTAAAAAATGAATTTGAACCTTTTTTTTTTCAAAACCAAATTTGGCCATAATTATCGGACTTGGAGTTTGTGATAATAAGAACGTGGTATTATCCTAGACGCTAGTAAAAAGAAGTCTTAATGAGAGGATTCTCCCAAAAGGAAGAAAATTAAAAAATTAAACAAAAGAAACCTTTTAATAAACTCTAGCCAAACTCTAGTAGCTATACATAACAAAATGGTTGGAGAGCGGCGTAAAGATAAGCCTATAGACCTTGACCTTGTTTTGTTTCTTCTACGTAGACATCAAAACAAAGCAAGATCGTGATCAGTATTGAAAATCCACCAACAACATCATCAGAAAGCCCAGCGTCCAAATTCATGTCAGTTGTCAACGATGATCTACTGAGCGAGATATTGGTCCGGATCCCGACACGGCAATTCAGTGTAGCTCCGTCTCCAAGGTCTTCAATTATTTTCCACCCCGAATATTTTCACACGGCGGTTCGCCGTCATCATCAGTGACAACTAGAGATTCCCTTCGATGAGCAATTTTTTTATGGCACCTAATTACCCTATTCGCTTGTGTTTGAGTACCGTGGCGAACCGTGCTACCGAGTATTTTCCAACGACTTCAACACTCTACATGAAACTTCAAAGCCTAGTACTCAATGTACTACTTATCTGGGGCGTAGTTGCGCGAGTTGCTGCTAGTTTCGCACGGGCAAAAATGTTACTACAACCTCATTCATTTTACTGATTTAAGTTTTCAATTTCAATTTTGCTACAGTATAAAGCTTTTACAAAAAGTTACATATAACTTTTTCTACTATTTCTACTACAGTAAAAAACTCTCACATAAAATCACATCTCAGTTTAAATTAACGAACTGAATGAGACCTACATGTGCAATCCACTCACTAGAAAGTGGCACGCCCTCCCCGAGGCTCCTATATTACGACGTGAGGTGAAGTGTCACATGTTGATGTGAGATCCCAAGAATAGCTACAACTACAAGGTCGTGCTGATCTAAATGCATGCTTTTAAAAATGTCAAAATATAGTTTCTTACCATATAAAATTATCTTCTATGCCTTTATAGTTAGCTATTAATTGTTCTCTTATAATTACCTTTCCTTATTTTAAGGTTAATATTTGATCATTTGAAATATTGTGTGAAAGCATGCTCTAATTATATCTATACATGTATTGGTGTTATTATATGTAAATGCTTGCATAGATTTACTATCATAGTTCTTTACGATCAAGATGTTGAGTACTCATTTTTCTTTCTTTCTTATACTTTCTAGGTATTGCTTCCAAAATAATCAATCAAACAAACACAATGGAGGATGTCTCTGGTGCTTTTAATGATTTGTCCAATGTGATAAAGTGCAAGGTATTGCTCTTGTATCAATAATAGATAGGATATATAGTAGCTTGAAACATGACTAATGACTAGTACTTCCGTATAGAAAAAATTTTCTTAACTATATATAAATGTATAGAGAGTTTCTCCGACAATCCGCCCCACCAGTAGTCTTAGTTTATATCCATTAAATCTGGTTAAAATCACGTTAGATTAAAAAAAATATACATAATAGACAAATTTTGATATAAATCTACTGAAAAATAAAAGACTACCAGTAATCTACATTAACCAGAAGTATTAAAGAAGTTCCCATATGTATATATATATATATATATATATTTACAAACCTTTCTCTTTCTCTCCCTTTTCCTCTCGTAATAGACAATTTTTCGTATAACAAAGGTAACTGTGCAATCTAAAAAGGATGAGAAAGACGACTCTAATAATCACCGATAAAAGAACCCTTTGGGATAATAGTTCTAAACTTTGATTATGGTGCTAATATAATCATGAAAATTTTCTCTTTTTTGGGTCTATTCTTCAGTACTTCTTGAAAGGCATTTTCATACTATAAAGTTGTGGGAGTTGTATAATTAATACAGGTTAATAACAATGATCCGAATATGAAGATAGCATTGAGCAGATTGGAGAAAATACAGGAAATATGCAGGGCTTCAGGAGCTCTCAATGAAAGGTATTTTAATGATTTTCAAGTTACCACTCATGAAGTTTGAACGCTAAGATTTTTAGTTCTCGTTGTCACACATTTCTGCTAATTTTAATGTCCAGGAAATCATTTATACTAAAGAATCAATGAAGCAATTTATCTCCCGTGAGTTTCTGCTATTTCTCTAAATATTGATCATAATATTGATTTCAAAAGACGTCATTGTTAGAGAGATTATAACATATCTTGATCAAGATCACGAGTTGTTTGAGTGTTAAAACATAAAAAATTAGTGTTAAAGAGACTTCAAAAACGCTGCAGCGGGTTTATAAACGTTGCAGCGGACAAACTGCACAAAATTGTGCAGTTTGGTTGGGTCAATATTTCGACTGCAGCAGAAATATTTCGGGCCAAAATATTTCAGCTGCAGCCGAAATATTTCAGCTGCAGCTGAAATGTTTGCACTGCAGAGGAAAACTTCGCGCTGCATTGCCCTTTTTCAAGCCTCTTGGGTCTGTTTGCGCGTTGCAGCGGGAAAACACCCGCTGCAGTGGAAATTCTGTAGAAAAACAGTGTTTTTATGAGGTTATGTGATCTGAAACGTCTCGAATCATTACTTTCATTGGTGATATGTTTTCATACATAACTGTACACCAATAGCAATAGATATAACTATTATAATAGGTGTATTAATTCATGAAAATATACTTTTACATTGAAAATGTACCTTTATTTGAATAGTTGTAATATTTAAAGAGGATACAATCATTCATGAAATGACACCATTGTCTTTATTAATTCTCCAGAAAATTTACAGACTTAATCGAATGTTCTGGAACTCAATATTACTGCTAGATATTGTGTTTAAAGGTTTGTTGTATATTAGGGGTAATTTATCATTAAAACTCATTAACAAACTTTAAGAAGTGAGGGTAAATAAAACCTTAAAGAAAAATATATTCATATACGCCTTAAACCCGTTTTTATTTTTTACATTCTTTTCACCTTCTATATTGAAATTTTCTGATGGTCACTAATTGGTCTTCAATTTTGTGCAGATTATTGTCCTTACATTAGCCATCAATTTTGCCTATCTTTCGGCCAACCGATTGCATAACTAGTATATGAGATTCTCCTTAGAAGTTCAACCAAGGATTATGTTTTACATTATTAAGTAGATAGTGGTCTAATAGTACTGGTCTATATATATATATATATATATGTATATATGTATATGTGTGTGTATCATGTACGTATGTACGTATTTAGGAGTCAGGGTGGCCAGAGTATTTTTTTCAAAAGGCATTTCTAAGTGATTATTTTATATATTTTGTGTCTTTCTGCCAACGGACGGAAGTTCTCAGGGGGATAATCTACAAAAGTTTAGTGGGATATTATTGGTCTATATTTTCTTAAATACTCATGCGATGTACATTTTTATGTCTATACGCAATGATCAGTCAACATAATGTGGCTTTATTGGTGTCAGTATCGCTTACAAATTCTTCGTGGGTTGCGTAAACGAATGTAATACTTGCATATTAAAACCATTTATCTGTGATAAGTCATGAATTTCTGCGTAGGATTTTTTTTTTTTTAACTACCAATAACTACGATTGTTTTAAATTAAGTTTTCAACATCGTGATATGTAATCGTAACAATTTTGTGTCGTGTATTATAAATTTTGTAACATTAATACTCACGTATCAAACTTTTGAAATCTTAATCCAATGATCAAAATAAGTGATAAATAAAAAGGACAGATACCACAGTAGAAGTTCCCGTGAAAAGTTAGGCCTGAAACAAATGGCAAATTGTCAAAGATTGGAAACAAAACGTGTTGGTGCGGACCCAGTCAACTAAAAAATGATTAAAGTTTTTTTCTATTCAACTTGAAACAGTTGGGAAACTTTTATGGCATGTTTGGTAAAGAAGTTTAAACCTCAGTTTAAATAGTTTTGTTAGAGTGACTTGTCTAGCAAAAATCTAAAATTTTGACTTAAGGTCCCGTTTTTTTCGCTGATTCGAGTTTATAATTCAAGTTTTGTTACAGTAAAAAACTTTCAAAACAGTCACATCTAATTTTTTTGTTACAATAAAAAACTCTCACACAACATCACATCTCAATTCAAATTAAAAATTTAAATTAACGAATCGAACGAATCTTAAAAACTATCTGGTTTAGACTTATGAAGCAAACGGCCATTAAGCTTTACCATGTGGCACTTTTTTCCTATAAGAGAAGAGCACATGTCCCGACATCATATCTTGAGTATCAGAAGTATACTTTGGCGTCAATAATGAAATGATCATCATTACCAAAAAAAAAAAAAAGTAATAATAATGAAATGAACATCAAAAAACAATGTATCTAATACTATCTAAAAATGCATATAAAATAGAAAAAATAATATTAATGCTTCATATATAGTACCATTATTCGCTCTTAAAATTCTTAAGACTCGGTGTTATAGAAGCTGTTTATTGTAATAGATCATTAGTTTTTCTTTTTCTTTTTTGATAATTGAATGATATGCAAAGTTGACAACTAAGAATCTGTTTAGTTCGTTAATTTGAATTTTTAATTCGAATTGAGATGTGACTTTATGTGAAAGATTTTTACTGTAGTAAAAAGTTAAATGTGGTTGTTTATGAGAGCTTTTTACTGTAACAAAACTCAAATCAGCGAAATAAATATGGCCTAAAAATACTATATGTGTATTTTTTTCAAACATAAAACATCATATCAATAGCGGTAACAAAGATAAATAATAATAAAAACAAACAAAAAAACAAAATCAGACAAAAATCTTGCACTAATTCACATGCTTGATGAAGTATTTTATCGTGATGAAAATTTGAAACACGGAAAACATTGATTTTTTTTTTTTTAAATATGTTCTAAAAAGTAGTGAGAATTCTTTAGTATACTATACCTAACCAATAATATGGCACGGTATTAAAATATTATGAGGTGTTTGGTATTGTTTTTGATTGTTTCTAAAAAATGTTTATGTACTACTTTTGAGGCATAGAAACAAAAACATACTATGAATATACATTCGGTTAGCAAATGTTTGAAAACAAAAATAAAAACAAAAATGGTATGGTTTTTCATGTTTCGGTTCTTTTTTCTAATATATATATAATTTAATACACATTTTCAGAAATATATCCAAATAATCTCTCATTTGTTAAATATATACATATCTCAAAAAATTAACCAAAACGTAATTTTTGTTCCCATTAATTTTCATCTTTGTACCTAAAAAAAAAACTATTTTAAAAATGCTAATAAACGAGTTAAAGTCGAACATAAATACGAATTAAAATACACGATAATTCAAATCCCACAAAAACAAGTCCAAAACAAATATTATACACATGAAACTGTAATACAATATGACTAGTGTGAACACAAGGAGATTCCAATCACAAGTGTACGCGTCCAAGTCCAAAACAAGCAGTGGTCATGCTCAACCTACCAAACGTTACGCGTGTTGAATTAGGTAAATAATACAAGTTTTTGTATTCACGTGATTAAATCACAACAAAGTAAGGGGGTGTTTGGAGGCCGGTAAAATGCCAAACTCTAAGCAAATCACGAGAGTGGAAACTATTCTCATTCCACTTTTACTCTCTTCTACGGCGTTTTCACATTTGTTTTATTAGTAAGTAATTATAGACGTTCTTTCTATTAAAAAAAAGTTATTAGAGATATTCTATTGATCCGTTTTGGGTTTTGACAAGAAAAAAGACAAAGAGGAGCTTCCATATCTTAGGAGACGTTTGGTTCATTGAATATAATCATGTGATTAGAATCATTTTCGATTTACGTGTATTTTTTATGAGAGAAAACAGCGAACCATGAACCATGATTCAAATCATGGTTTAAATCCTCCAACCAAACATTCCCTTAATATACAATCTATGCACATACGAATTTCAGCCCTTAGATGTGATGGTTTAAACTAGTTAAATTAAAAAAATAAGAACTTATCCCCTCATAAGTTCACCCGGTTCAGACTACAAACTCAAACCAAGATTTTCAGACTTTGTAGCTCAAACAAAAATAAATAAATTAACACATTTCAAACCCGTGATGTAAAAACTCTTTCCACTCAAAATTACTCAGGAGAAATATAAATACAATCAGAAGTCTCATTATTCTAAAAATAACCAGAACAAGAATTAAACACAATTTTAAAAGAAAATATGCAACTTAAGGCTTGTTTAGTTCGTTGATTCGAGTTTTTAATTCGAATTAAGATATGATTTTATATGAGAGCTTTTACTGTAACAAAAAAGTTAGATATGACTTTTTATGGCATTAACAACGTTCACCAACATCATTTTCGACAATTACAAATTAAATAATGTCATTGTCTCTATATTTGAGATCCATGGACGAAGCTACTCAATGTCTAATAGGGGCTTAAACCCCCACTCAAATTTTTTGTTTTTAAAAATAATACATATCTAAATATACACATTAGACCCACTAAAACTTTATTTATTAATCTTATAGTCACATTTAAATTTCTCATCATTGTTGGGATCAATATATTTAATATCGTTAATTACTAGCCATGCGTCTTTCCTTATGATCAATTAATTAATAAGTGTTCAATTAAAGAAAATGAAATTTTAAACGAAGTTCAATTACTTCAGAATATTAAAAAACACTATAGTTTGGAGTGTCAAGTGTGTGGCTGAAAGGTATCTATACTTTTGGTTATTCACTTGAGGTAAAATTTAAAAGGTTAGTTTGTTATCACAGTTAGGTTAAAAAAAAAAAAAAAGTTCACTGCGGCTGATCAAGGTTTAAGATCAAAAGGTTCATAACTTATAATTGTTTCATTAATCAACAATTTCATATCATGTTATATTTTTCCTTTCTTTCTTTCTTTCTCTCTCTCTCTCTCTTTTTCTTTTTCTTTTTCTTTTTCTTTTTCTTTTTCTTTTTCTTTTTTTTAGAAAGCATATCATATTATCTTGTACTAAAAGAAGCAGCCTCATTGAAGCAATAAAGTTTAGAGGGAAAAGAAAAAAATAACTTTTAAAAGTGTATGAGTCAAAATTTTTATTATTTAGTCTTAATTAATAACATTTTTAGTCAAATTACTATACTAATAAAAATGTATTAATAAAAAATTAGGGGTAAAATTCCAATCTCATTCACTCTAATGGGTAAATTGCACAATTTTCACAAGAAAAGAATTATACTTTATAAAGTATTGGGTTTTCATATTAAAAAGTTAATTTGTTTAAGTGGAATGGTCTAATATTTTAATACTTTGATTATATTTATATTTAGACAGTGTGAGACTCGTATTTTACCCTTAACACACCCCCGTAAGATGATGCTCCATTAGGAGTTACTAATCTTATATATTGATGGATCGAATCAGCTCGTTTGAGCAATGAGCTTTGATACCATATAGAGTTTAAAGAGAGAAGTGAAAAAGAAAAATTACACTTTATAAGATACTGAACTTCTATCTTAAAAGATTAATCTACTTAAATAAGATGATCTAATAATATGAACTACTATTTTTAATAATTAAATTAATTTTTAATTATTAAATTTATATATATCCGTATTGAAAATTTATAATATAAAATTATTTTTATTGTAAAATAGCTTTCTCTACCGCAAATGCATCAAAACTTACATCGAAACAAGTCCTCTGCAAAAAGCAACCGAAATTGTACAAAGTTCACGATTCGCTAGAACCTGTACTTCCCTCAAAATCGCTTTTCACGTCCTCGCCTCGTGTAATCCGTGAAACATAGGGTGCGTTTGAAACATCGTTTTAAAATAATTTTATTTTTTATATGAAAATAAAAATAAAAATATTTTTAATTTCAGACAGAAATTATTTTTAAAAATACATTTGGTAGTTTTATCAAGAGATTATTTTTAATATAAAAAACCTCATTAATGCCTCTCTCTCTTTCTCTCTACTCAAGAGAGGAGAAAACGAAAACATAAAATAAAAAATGACTTTTTTAAAAGTCGTTTTTCATTTCTCTCTCATTTTACATTAAATCAAAAAATCATTTTCATTTTCATTTTTTGTCTTTATTGTACCAAACGCCGTTTTAGAAACATTTTCATTTTTTTCTTTAAAAAACGTGAAAAATAAAAACGAAATCAATTCCAAACACACTCATATACACTCCAGAAAATAAATTATAAAATAAGCATATTCAACCAATAAATAAATAAAAATTAGGCCCAAGTAATTAACTAGGAGTCCTTAAAAATGTAATTAACAACTCCCTTTAAAAAAATGTAATTAATAACAATTTGTAATTCTGTATTTTTTTTAAGGAGAATTTTATGGCGGAGTATAAAAAAATACAATACTAACAAAAAAGTAATTCTAAACTGCGTAATGATAAAATATTTAATTATTTAAGCGTAGTATTTTATTTAAAATACTATATTAATTTTAAGAATTACGGTAGAAATATTTATAAGTAGTCGTTTTTAAACATTCATATAAAATTACAGAAAATAAAATATATACAAATTGATTAAACCATAAAAGAAGAAAAAATGATTATTCTCCAATAAACAATCTCCACAAGAAAAAAAAAAGAAAAAAAGAAAAAAATTCTCCACCATAAAACTCGTTTGTAATTCACAGCTTAAAACCAGTCTCTTTCTTTCAAGTTTCAACCTCCCAAACAAAAATATAAGAATTCAGAGCCAAAAAAAAAAAAAAAATTCCCAAACAAATAAATAATTCCTGTCGCTTTTACTTGATCCGTTCTTTTGTTTTCCTGGTCGCTCCTTCAACGACTTTTTGATTGAAAAATATATATAGATTATATAAATATATATTCTTTAAACTCTTCTTCGTGCGAATTCACGGACGCCAGATTTTGGATCAATCACCATCGAAGTTTCTCTCTTGTTCTCGGATTAGGGATTTAATTTCCACCATTTTCAGATCTTCGTCGGAGATATTCTTCCGAAATGGGGAGTTTGGGAGCGCTTCTGAGGCATCCGGACGACGTTTACCCGCTCATAAAGCTGAAAATGGCGGCCAGAAACGCCGAGAAGCGGATCCCGCCGGAGCCGCACTGGGGATTCTGCTACTCCATGCTTCACAAGGTCTCTCGAAGCTTCGCTCTCGTCATTCAACAGCTCGGCCCCGACCTCCGCGACGCCGTAAGTCTCCGATTCTCATTTCTCGCAATTCCGTTTACATTTTTTTATTTTATTTTTCTTGTGTTTCTTTTGGAAGCCATTTGGTGCGATTTGTGTTGGAATTTGTTCTTGTTTGGCAATGCGAATCCTTGTCCGAAAATGTGGAATCTCATTTTTCTGTCCGATTACGATTTTCATGTCTAATTGAGTAGTTTCGGATTTCAATAAATGTTAATTTAATTGGGTGATGTTTTAATCAAGATTTTTCTAAATGACTTGAGATTATTAAGTCTGAAATATGAGAACTTTCAATTTTAAGCATTTCTCGACTCTTATTTGGCGGTTTGTAGAGTTCTATGATTGTAATTCTTCAGTATTGATGATTTTTGGTATGAGTCAGTAAGGTCTTTTGAAAATAAAGAAAAAAAAATCTCGATTTAGTGCACAGAATATATAGAAACTTTTTAGACTCATGGGTTTTTCAGTCTGAAATTAATTGCTAAAGCCATCAGCCTTCAAATTTCGATTCAACTATTTTAAGGGCAATTTCGTTTGCTAAGAGCAAACGACGCTAAAATGCACCGACTTACCTTAGGCCTCAACGTTTTGACTTTTCATAGGAGGAAAATATATGTGCTGGAATTGTTCTAGTTTTTGTTTTTTATGATTTTTGAAAAAAAAAAAAAAAGAAAATGATTTTAAAATGGTGTTCAATACAATTAAAGATAAAAAATAAAAATAAATTTTTTTTTTTAATATAGTGTAAAATGAAAGAGAATTGAAAAATAATTTTTAGTCGTTTTTTATTTTTTTTTTATTTTCTCATTTCTCAAACAGAAAGAGAGATATTAATAAATTTTTTATACTGAAAATAATCTCTTAATAAAATTATTAAACGTATTTTTAAAAATAATTTTTATTTAAAATTAAAAATATTTTTATTTTTATTTTTATAAAAAAATAAAATTATTTTAGAACAGGCACTTATAGCTTTCAAGTTTTAACTTTTTTAGAAAGACCTTAGTAAAAGAAAAGAAAGGAAAAGAAAGGACTTTTCTGTAAAGATCATGACTAAAGGACAGACATGTACACACGTTACGTCATTTATCATTCCACGGTACCGAACACAATAATTTCAGCACCGTAAAGGCTAATAGCTGTGGAAAACATCTAATTAATTTGTAAAACAATAATTGTGAAGTTGTTTGAGAAATATGGTTCCTAAATTGGGAGGTTTAAATCCCTTTTATAACTTCTTGTTTTGTATTTATGAGCATCTACTTGCAATTCATTAATGTCGTTACAAGTGTTTGGGTACTTTCCCAGCTCCGGTATTTAGAAAGGCGACTTTATATACATGTTCTAATGGTAGATGACGCAGCTCGGGTTTTCTTGTACCCCTTTAAGGAGGAGCAAGTAGAAACTGTGTTATCAATCCGCAACAAAATGAAATAAAAGAAAAAGAAAAAAGAAAGAAGGAAAGAAGGAAAGATGGAGTATCTTTTCATATTCTTGCTGCAACTTTTCATGAACATTCTTAACTTGGTTGTTTTCCATGAATTCTGAACCCTTCCCTCTACTTTTGTGAAGTCTCTCGCTATGTAAAGTGAATAATATGCAAAATCTTAGCAAGTATAATATTATGGAACAACAGAACATTTGCACAATTCTGAAGTAATTGGGAACAATTAATTTCATAGATGCCCTCATGTCCCTTCATTCTCTAACCTTTAGTAACTAGAGTGATGTGAAAAGAATTCCTGCGTTATACTTTTAAATTAAAAGGCTTGAGCTAATAAAATGTATTGTAGAACCATCATCTTATGTTGATGGTTTAGTAGGCATTATCAATGTTAATGAAGTTACTAGTTATGAAAAAGCAAAGCTTTCAGCTTCCTGGTGGGCTTCGACGGATAAAGTTTTTGAGGATTTTCCTTTTTCTTTGATTGTCCTCAATTGGAAGGATGGCATAGGGTGCTTTGATTTTTTGTTTTTTTCCCCGTTCTGTTTTGTATTTCTTTGGTTTTCTGCCCTTTCCTGTTTTCTATGGATCCATGGTCCCCTTTTGTGTACTTGATTTTATGGTCAATGGAAGGAAGTTTTATTATAAAAGAAAAATAAAAATAAAGTTACAAGTTTTTCATATTTTTCCAATATAATTGCCACTACGCTGGTTGTTCTTGTTTATGCTACTGTTATCACTTCGTGCAGCAGATGCTTTTTTCTGCTTCATTTTTTTTTTAATTTCATATTTGCATTTCAATTTTATATTTTCTCACCAACATTTAAATCCCCATGTCAAATTTTGTGGTTTGCAGGTATGTATCTTTTATCTGGTTCTTCGAGCCCTCGACACTATTGGTTTGTTCCTATTATCTTTAATTTTATGGTTTCTATATAATTCTACTTAACTTTGCACTTCGTAGATTCAATTTGATTTATTCCATCTTATATATCCACATCAATTAGTTTCCCTTTTAATTTTTCCAATTAGTAAGCTTTGACGCGCTGCCTCCCGGACTTGCACTTACTAAACATTTGGGCTTCAAGTAAAAAAAAAAATAATGATGATTTTTTTTTTTGTTGGTGTGGTAGCTGTGAAATATTGTTGAGAGATTTTGCAACCGTTTAAGCTATTGCGTACTCTCCGTGAGTTTTTTGGTTCTAGTTCCGGCATCTTGTTTCATAAAAAAATAAAGTTTGTTATCACAGTTAGGTTAAAAAAAAAAAAAAATCATCATTATTTTTTTTTTTTGTTGGTGTGGTAGCTGTGAAATATTGTTGAGAGATTTTGCAACCGTTTAAGCTATTGCGTACTCTCCGTGAGTTTTTTGGTTCTAGTTCCGGCATCTTGTTTCATAAAAAAATAAAATAAAATAAAAAAGATGCAACATATATCTCAATTAAGCTGGAAAACTCCTACTATCTTAAACAACGTTAGTGGCTATTACTAGCAGAGCTGCATTTGCATGTTCTTCTTGTATTTTTCTTCCTCATCTTCAGTTCTGATCACACTAGCACTATTAACTTGGATTCACAATAACATAAATTTGTTTCTGATCGATTATACAGAGGATGATACGAGTATACCGACTGATGTTAAAGTGCCTATCCTCAAAGAATTTTATCGTCACATGTATAATCCCAAGTGGCACTTTTCGTGTAAGTGTTTTGATATCTCACCACTCTCCTCTTCACTGTCATTGTAATCACATATTTACTAAGCATTTAATAAGTTAAAGAACTCTTTATATAGGTAAGTCGTCAACTCGTCATTGCTTTCAAAGACATTGTTTATTATATTCTTTTCATGTCTGGTTTGTGTTTTTGGCTCTGACTGGGCATATCGTTACTTTTAATGAAAGATTGTTTTCTTATTAAAAAAATAAAAAAACATGATCTGCTTGCTCATTACTTTATTTTGTTTTTAGGTGGTACAAAGGACTACAAAGTTCTCATGGACCAGTTTCATCATGTTTCGACTGCATTTCTTGAACTAGGGAAAGGGTTAGTTCTTTTCTTTATGTCCTTTGTTCATCATTCGTTTATCCATATTAAAAAACTTGCGGTTAGGACTTATTTTTTCATCATATTTCAAATGTGTTCAGGACCTTGGGATATGTTATTTCCTATCCTTTTCTTTTTCGTTTTTGCACTTTCTTTGTGTGTGTGCGTGTTAGTTATGTTCTATTGCTTTTTTGGGGATGGGATATTTCTAATCTAACTAAATAATAAATCAAGTTGTAGTTCTTTCCACTGCAAAGTGACAAGAACCTTATATGCTATTGTTTCTTTCTTTTTTTTTTTCCTTTTTTTTTTACCAATCTGTCGATCCTGTTGATCTAATCAGGAGCCAAAGGCTTGCTGCTTTATATACATATTTGTTTTTACAATTCAGGTCATGAACAATGCTTAGAAATTGGAAGTTGCATTACAGTTCATCATTTACTGCCATCATTTACTATTGTAAAACAAGAGTTTGTAATTCTATTCGGCGAGTATCATAATAATATTATTGTAATGCTTCAATTTTGCAGCTATCAAGAGGCAATTGAAGATATTACCAAAAGAATGGGCGCAGGAATGGCAAAATTTATTTGCAAAGAGGTTTGTAATGTGTTTATTATCTTGAAATAAGGGGTGTATAATCTGGCCTCATGTTTTTCATTCCTCCAAGACACCAAAACGAATAATTAATTAATAAGTTATTCTTGTTATTGGGACTCTTCACGGTGATTCCACATTGATCTTTCTTCTAGTATTATTACTGAACATCTTTCTGCATATATTTTTTCCCTCACTCCTTGTTTTTAACAGTGATTAGTGTTTGGCATGGCAAGTCATCACGTACTCCAGCAATAGTAAAATGTGGTCAACCCATTAGTCTAAACCTAGCTAAGACTGATTTCAAGGATTTGTATCTGCAACTTTTGTGGCACCCAAACAAATCATTGTTTGGTGATACAATTACCAATGACTGAGAGCTTAGTATATTTTCACCATCTGAATGCAAATTATTGCAATGAAGTGTTTAAAAGTAGATAGAACTCCAATTATGTTTACCATGCATTAAGATGTACATTTGCTAAATTTCGCATGGACCAATTTATATCCAACACAGGTTTTGCCCGATTTCTTGAACTCCATATAATTACACCCTTGTATTTCGTCTCACTTGCAGGTAGAAACAGTGGATGACTATGATGAATATTGCCACTATGTAGCTGGACTTGTTGGTTTAGGTTTGTCCAAGCTTTTCCATGCCTCTGGTTCTGAAGATTTATCTTCGGATTCTCTGTCAAATTCAATGGGCTTGTTTCTTCAGGTATAGCAAATTAGCAATGATATTTGAAGCAAAAAGATTGTATATTCCTCCCAGTTTCAACTTTTGCCAGGATGATTCTAATGCTACTAAATCTGGTTCTCATCACCCCAGAAAACTAACATCATTCGAGATTATCTGGAAGACATTAATGAGATACCAAAGTCACGCATGTTTTGGCCACGCGAAATTTGGAGTAAATATGTTAACAAACTTGAGGTGCAATCTCTTTTATATATGATCTCTGTTTATATTATCTGTCTCTAACTGCCATTTGCTCTTAGGGTAGTAAACATTTTAAGTTATAACTAACCATCAGGAAGATTTTGATCCAGTATATGTGGCATTATGTGTTTCCCACCATTGTGTAGTATTTTTAAGACATCATTTTATGGCTAGAAACACCTTTTTTGAACTGGTATTTTTTTATGTTCCCCTCGTCAGGACTTGAAAGATGAGGAAAATTCAGTCAAGGCGGTGCAGTGCTTAAATGACATGGTCACTAATGCTTTATTACATATGGAGGATTGCTTGAAGTACATGTCCGCCTTGCGACATCCAGCTATATTTCGATTTTGTGCTATTCCTCAGGTAGAAGGTGTTCTAACCTGATTTTTTAACTGTAACTAACTAAATGTCTCTTCTGATCCACATAGGCATTAAGGTCGTAACATGCTGTGTAGAACAACTAATCAATTAGTAAAGCAATTGAACAATATTCTTTTACTATTATGTGTGCTATATATCTGAGTAACTAACGGTTGTTATTAATCAATGATTTTTGTATTTAGAAGTATGAAACTTACTTTATCTCTGCTATTTTTGCTAGGTCATGGCAATTGGCACTCTAGCAATGTGCTACAACAACATTGAAGTCTTCAGAGGTGTAGTGAAGATGAGGCGTGGTAAGATTTCAGCATGTACATACTGTTTTGATGTTGAACGCAAGGTAGATGAAATAAATAAAATCAAAAGCTACAAGTGAAAGGGAACTTGTGTGTATAACAGGTGACAGTAGTTGTTGAGGGAAAGAACATACATTATTGTTGTGGTATGACAACAAAATGCACTTAAATAGTGTGTGCCATATAATTTAATTTAGAACAATGCTTTCTTTTTGACAACGAACAATACATATCTTGTAGCATGGACATTAGGATTTGCAAATTATGCAGGTCTTATTTGTTTTGGACCACGGGCCTCTTTGTTTTCAAAATGTAAAGTGCACAATTAGAAAACAGCATTTACGAAAAAGTACTAAATATGCATCCCTACCATAGGAACCTGCCCTCTGTATTTCCCGGCCCAATTTATTTAGATATATGTTCTTTTATTGCATGTGCCTTTTGTGCTATTTTAACTTTTAAGTTTTCGGATATTTTTGGATAAGATGGATATGGTCTTATATCTACATTGCCGTTTGTTCATGCTTGCAGTTATCTTGCAACAGTTACTTCTTTGAATGACGTTGAATTCATTGTACATGTATTTTGTAGGTCTTACTGCTAAAGTAATTGATCGAACAAACACGATGGCTGATGTTTATGGTGCTTTCTATGACTTCTCTTGTATGCTAAAGTCCAAGGTAATATTACTTTGTAGAAATCTGTTTCCTTTCTCGAAGTCTACTTGACTCTGAAGAGTGTGATTTTAAATTATTATCCCCACTAAGTTCTCTCTTTGTTCTTTTCCCCTTCTAAATTAAATTTACAAAAACTAAAGAGGATAAGATATCTGACGAGAAACAGTTACAGGAAAGGGTATTAAGCAAAAACCTTACACCTCAAATCCTAACCACCTTTTTTTCTTATCGTGATCTCATGAGAATGCTTGTCAATTACTGGATAGACATGGACATTTGATGCTCAAGTAGACATATATGCAATCAAAGTAGCGGAAGTAAATCTTTCTGCTAGTGCTTGAAAACGATCATTGCAAAACATTAGTCTTGTTAGATATTTCAGCACATTAGCATTGTTAGATATTTCAGCAACGTCCAAGTCCGGTTTGTTGATAAAAAGCCATTTGATGGTTGACGTGATCCCCTTCCCTCATATCATCTACTTCACTCTGGCTATATCACTTCAACAGTCTAGTATGTGTTTCGTTGCTAAACATAGATGGTTAGCGGCTTGAACTACTGAACTTTCCACCGAAGCTTAATACTTACTAATTACTAATTAGTGCTTCATGGCTCACAGGAAATGGGTCCTTAATGCTTTTCCTTAACTTTTCATCTTTAAGGAAGTATCCTGATTTTGCTGCTTTATGATGATAATGCAGTAAGGGCTCCCTTGGGTCTTGGATTGGAATTGTAGAATTAGGTTCTGATTATGGTGTTTCCGTTAGTATGCAAACCTCTTTTTCTTTCGGTATTTTCCTCAATTTAAGTGTTTTACCCAATTAATTGTATTAATAATGGCTACTACAGGTTGACGACAATGATCCTAATGCAAAGAAAACATTGAGCAGGCTAGAAACGATACAGAAAACATGCAGGGACTCTGGGACCCTTAACAAAAGGTATTTCATAATTTTTAGTAGCCCGTTTGGACATCGAACAGTCGAGTCTTTTCTTCATTTTGGTTGACACATTCCAATATTTTTTCAGGAAATCTTATGTACTCAAGAACGGATCAAGCAATTCTGCTCTGGTGAGTTTCTGCTAATATTTTTCTTTTTGTAGAGAGAATGCTAATTTCAAAACACATGGACTAATTAAATCTTCAATCTCAATGCAGATTATCTTGTTCATTATATTAGCCATCATTTTTGCCTACCTTTCAGCGAACCGGCCAAATAATTAGTGAGTCTTGCCTTGTAAGATTAAGCATGAGCTTCAAAATCATTTGCTTTTCAGATAGAATCTATCAATTTCCTCTCAATAGATTTTCTTGTTTGATTTGTGCAGAGTTGTGGCGTTTATGAATTTACGTCAGGCATAAGTGGCTGGTTTCACAAAGTACATGCCTTGTACTAGAAAACAAATGTTGCTATTCTGTGTTGCATATTTAAGGAAATATTTGTGTGATTGTGTGTAATCTAAGTAAAGCCTTTGTATTTGTGTCTCTAGCTCCATTCCTAGGAGCATGACATGCAAGTAGCTTCCCTAACTGGAATTTGTATGTTATACAAAGGAATGAGCTATAGAATCCTAGGCTTTTGTTTTGTAACTCTCTTTCATATATAATACACACAAATATATAATGATTAAGTGTCCTTTGCATAAAAAAAATAATAAACAAATAAATAACGATTAAGTGCAGTGATCACCGTGTGAAGTACTCCAAAAATCTTATTAAATCACTTGGAATTCAAAAGTTATAACTGCTAATTAAATAATAATAATAATAATAATAACCCTCACTTGCTTTAAAAAAAAAAAACAAACAAACAAACCATGACGCTCATTCTACATTTAATGCTTGAGGAATTCTTCATGAAGATTTAAATGTGAAAAAACAAAAATTCTTATTAGTGTGTATTTTAGCTTAAAGATTTTTCAAAACTTAGCCAACTTATGTATTATTTGGCAGTGTTGTGAATTTGAAAAAATGGAGAATTTACTTTTAAGATGTATGAGTTTAGACTTTTACTTCTTACGTTTAATAAATACTCTTTTGTTAGTGTAATTATTTGACTAAAAGGGTTATGAATAAAGAGTAAAAAGTAAAAATCTTAACTCATATACTTTTAAAGGGTTTTTGTCAATATTACCCTGTGAATTTTGAAAGAATTGTTAGTTGTTATGCACAAAAAAAAAAAAAAAAAAATTTGCGAGGCAAAGTCACTAAGCGTTTGATAAACTATAATTTTATAAGTGTATCAAACTATAATTTTACAAGTGTTGTTAGGTTCCAAAGTAGTATCGTAGTGTTTGGTAAACAGAATGATCAAAATGAATTAGGGAAGAATGTAATCATGGGTGTGTACTCTGATTTTTAATTTGTTTTAATTTGTTATTTCAGCTTACTCAGTTTTCGACATTCAAACAGTCCCTATGTCATTCAACTATTATTGTCTTTCAACACGAATTTCCCATAATTTTTTTAACTGATTAACCATAATTTTTTATTTCTTTTTGACAATTTTGATCCCTAACCATAAAATTGAAGTTGGAGTTTTAGATTTAACAAATATAATGGCATGGTAACTTTTTTTTTTTTTTTTTTTGAAGTAGACGATAGCTTTTTAGAACTGCCAGTTATTGAAAAGCTCATTAACCAACAATGCCACACCCTTTTACCAAATCTCTACTTCTTCAAAATATTCAGAACTCAGTGCCACAGTCAAACAATTGTATTTATCAGTTTAGAACAATAACATGAAAGTCGAATTTCAGGAAAAAAAAAAAAATCCTAGAAAGTCGACAAAAGCAATCGCGACTACATGAGTAACATGGCATTGCAGATAATGTGAATAACAAACGGCAAACAATACAAAAGTTGCAGAACAGAAGCCTCGGCTTTGAAAAGAATATCAGATAACGCTTGTATTACAACCTTGAAAAGGAAAACTCAAAAATTATAAACAACAATCGGCATTCATATATCAATCGAAAGGAACAAGGATTGAAACTCATAATCTATATTAGATGTAAAGGTGGGTTGGCTTTCTAATATGTATATATAAATATGTTTGAACATGCTCCACCTTTTGAATACATGAAGAACAAAGCAAAACCATACACATACAAAAAAATTTGTCAGGAGCCAACCCAGATGAAAACTTCAGAAGACTTCCGCCACCTTGCTTGCAAGAACACGTTCCCGTCTTTCGACATATCCGAATGGGAACCAGCCAGCTTTTCCATTACATTCACCTTCAGCCCAACCATTGTTCGAAACCTGGTCAAAATCATAAGCCATATGGGTAAATCACTCCTTACTTGTTCAATGTGTATAAAGCAAACACGTTTAACAATAAAATCTAAGACTACTAAATTGTTGCAAATGATTAAAGAACTTGATAAATGGACACTAAGAACAGCTTGTTTAAAATTAATATTAAAAAAAATTAAAACCGCAAATGGATAAGAAACTTCAATGCGAATTTAAGTCATTACCAAAATACAAGTCATCAAAAACGCGCAAGTTGAACTAGCTTTATATTGTGTTAAAAACTATAAAAGAATGTTACTGCTTTGAGCATCATCTAGAATAGAATTCTAATCAGTCTGGATGCTAGAGCTCCATCCATAATTATTTCCCCCCCAAAAAAAGGACGTAATATCTATTTAGCTGCATAATTTTCTTCACTGAACCAGGTGACAAGCTCTTATACATGTATACATAAACAAATACACGCACATAGATAAAAATTCCCAGACAGAGATATCACTCTTTTCCAGAAACATCTTTACATAAATGCAAAATAATACCCTTCAAGTTATATGTTTAAAACGGTCTTGGATAAGGGCCCGCAGATTTATTTAATAAGGATGTACTGTTAACCTAAGTCCGCACGTGTTCCATCTCAAATCATCAGCAATCCCTAGTTTCCGCTAAGAAAGTAATAGCAAAGCAGTTAAAGCAATGCTCAATCAACGTGCGTACCTTTCGAACGACAATATAATCACCAACTGACAAATTCAGCTCAACGTCAGATTCAGCTTGATATGAATGCATAACCTGCAGGCAAGTCAAATAATACGTAAATCAACGTATTCACAGCTTCTAAGAAAAATTCAGTGGCATTTTGTCAAAAAGCAGTGGTTCCATGAGATCATCAATTCCTGACCTCTCCCAAAAAGTAGTCCATGCCATTTGCCTGTCCATTAGGCGTATGTGAAGCATATAAACTATTAGCTTCTTCATAAGGTGGAGGTGGAGGAGTGCTGTTATCAACAGTGGGGCTAGGAGCTGCTTCAATCCGTTGTCGCTCAGATAGCATCTACAAAACAGAAAAAGAACGTTACATAATTGGTATAAGACTTTATCCTCTACATCTAGATCCGGCAACATTGGAAAGAATAATAATGTTCAGGAACAAGAAAACAAAAATCAAACGTTTAAGAAAAAAGAATTAATAAATACATACCTCGCCTTCAAGCTGATCAAGTATGTGAAGGATCCTCTTATGATAATTGCGCTCTGCTTCAACCTTCAACCATGACAAAATTTATCAGGATAAAGTTTCAGATCTGATCAGCGGACATGTTATGATGAAAAGTATGTGTTCAATCCACAGTAAATTTTGGAATGGAATTCCCATTACCATGGCAATTAGCCGCTGGAGAGTCAATCTCTGTTGTTGAGATTCCACAGCAGCCATTGCTGCAGCAGCTTCCTTCCCCAATATTGCCATGTTTGACTTAAGGTCTTGTAGCTTAGCTTCCGCTGCTTCCAGTTTCATAACATTCTCAGGATTACCTGGTGTTTCCCTCACTTTTGCTTGGCGTTTGGAAACTTCGATGGCCTATCTAGGTTTATGAAAATGGTTAACTACAAGCTGGTAAAAGATAAATCAACAGTCCTAATTTGATTATTTGGCTTGCTGTGACTTGTTATGCATATTGGCTTGCTGTGACTTGTTATGCATATTGGCAAACATAAAAAAATTCATGCTTCCCAATCCAGAAAATGTAATTGCAACTAGGTAAACAGCATGGCGACTCTTTAGTGGACGCAATGTTTGAGAAATTAAAACAATGAAGGGAAATAATTACGAGAAATATACTGAGCATATTCATATAACCAAGCAAGATAGCTTTATTCGAAAATACCTGAGCTTCTGCTTCTTGTCGCATTCTGTCATAACGTTGAGCAAGATGCCTAGCATCCTCCAATGGAGCTCCCATCACCATTGCTCTTAATGGCTCAGCTACCTAATATGTATCATATAATACCAATATTATATACATTGTTATTCACCATGACAAGCTTAATGGAAAAGAAGAAAAAAAAACTACTGAAATAAATAGTACGAATTCCAATGCAAGATAATAGTATGAAACAGAAAACATAAAAATCCATCCATTAAAGGCTTGTTGGCCCTAAGCAACATACATTATAGTAAACTTGGGTGAGTAAAGAAAGTTCATCAAACCTGTGTGCCAAGAGCTTTCAACAGATTTCCACGTTCCTTTTCCATTTGGGCACGAGCTCGTCCATAACTTAGAGCAGCTCTTGTTAATGTGCCACCACTAGTACAAGTATTTTCAGAACCATATTTCCTGCTATCTTCTGATAACTTTGTTCCTGTTAAACAAACAGGGCAGCGACATTATACCCACATAAGGAAAAACCTAACCGGCCAAATGAAAAAAAAAAAAAAAAAAAAAATGAAAAGCTGGATCATCTCACCAATTTCAACTTGTTTGGACCCAGTAACAATATATCCTTCCACACCACGAACTATGTCCCTTTGATAATGCTATCACAGAAAAATTTTGATCAGTTAAAGAAGAGTAAAATTAGAAATTGACAAGAAAAAGCAGAACAAGACAACAACCTTGCCAGCGCGTGTTGATATGTAGAGCTTCTCAAGTCTCTGATGCTGATGGAGTTCTGCCTCATCGGTTACTAAATTATCTGAACCTCCATATCCTCCAGCCCCAAACTGTTTTAGGACAGCCTATACCAGCAGTATTTAATGCATTTAGGCATTGGCACCTTTTTTTTTGTTTTTTCTTTTTCAGCACCAGCAAAAGCAAATGGGAGCAAAAGTTTGTGACCCAAGAATACAAACTAATTGGTCCAATAATAGGGAGAATTCTCTCATCAAGTAAGAACAAAAGTAGCAACAGTTTTGATCCATCAGATTTTTATCAAGTGCCGTTAATTTATCGTACTTTTTTCAATCTAATATAATTCTAACCTGATCTGAGGGACTAAAACTATGTCTTACCGGTTTTTTTTTTTTTTTTTCACGCCCCACACAGAATTTTCCCAGTAATTATGCAAGCACAAAACTAAATGCGCCTGCTACCTTACAATTCAAAATCGGAAACCACATTTTCAGTCATAATGATCATCCCATTTTGCTAACTCTCCAAAATGTTAAAAAAAAAAAAAGGAAAAGAAAAGAAAAAACCTTGTCACAATAACTAATTTACTCAATCCAAAACCCCGCATAAATCATTTGATTGAACTTTTAAGCCACTCAAAGGCAGAAAAACAACTAATGTCATAGAAAATCCTTATGCAGGGAAAAAAGAATCACAATCAAAATTCTTTCTTAAAAAAAAAAAAAGAAAGATTTCATTTTTGGTAAAAACGAAAAAAAAAAAGAAAAAAAAAAAGGCAAATGCATGATGCATCTAGTCCGATCAGCACCAAACAAAAACGATCAGAATGTTGGATGACCAGAAAACGAGAGAATAAATGAGAAAATTTTGAAATTGGCAAAGGACCGGATCTGGAAAAATTGAACTTAGGGTTTTTCGGAATGAGAGAGAGAGAAAATGTGAGCACCTGTTGTTGTCTGGCGACCTGTTCGCGAAGCCTGGTAGCTTGCTTTCTGATGGCCTCCATTGACAACTCAAAAGGCCTTTACTTTGAAAGATGATCAACAAACGGCTTTCGATTCGACTACGCAGACGATGAGAGAGAAAGAGAGAGGAGAGAGAGATTTGAAAGTGGTTTTGGTTTGGACAAGGAAGGAAAGTTGAGCTTCTATTATGTCCAGGTCCCGAGAAGCTACGTGCAATAAGGAATTCAAACAACTCAGATTTGTTGCTTTTTGTGTTTCCTTATATATGAGTACCAAAGCGCAAAAAACAAAAAAAAAAATAAATGATTAATTTCAAAAATTTCCTTTAAATTAGAATTTCTGTAACACTTTATTCATCGAATTTCAAAATGTAATATCTAATCACCTGAATTTTATTCTGTAAATAATTTTATCATATTTATTACTCTGAGTGACCGAATTCACTATATATCTATTATTTAACTCATCTGAGAATGATAATATCGTAAAATGTCATGTAAAAAACCTAAATTATTAAAAAAAAGATTAAAAAACTCAAATGTGAAAATAAAGAAGGGATTAAAAACTCAAATGTGAAAATGAAGAAGGGATTAAAAACTCAAATGTGAAAATGAAGAAGGGATTAATCCAAGTCGATTAGGGTTGCAAGTTTTCCCCCAAAAAGAAAGGTCCAAGAAACAAAATCCTTCTTTATTGTAAATTTTTTTATGAATCACTCTCAATGATTGCAATATGGGGCAATATTGGTGAATTTAATCCTATTGACGGTGAGTTTGAACTGTCATAGCCTACTCATGTATTGCACTTTCAACTATATTCTCTCTCTCAGCAAGATTTTCAAAAAAAAAAAAAAAAAAAATCAGTAAGGGGCTTCACATATTGATATTGTGAAAGGTTTGAAACTTGCTTCTTCTGGAAGTGCTGTAATACCAACACCAAGCACCAAATCCACATCTGTCAACAATGACAAAATTGCGGGTTTCTAGATCATCCAACTTTATATTGTCTAAAGAAAAACTCAAGCATCTCATAACCCTATAAAATTAAAAAAAAAAAAAAAAGTAGTTAAGGAAGGATGAAGAAAAATGTTTGACACCTAATTCAGAAGAATATAATCCTTTCAAAAGCGTATTCAGAGGATGAATGAGGTCAGGAAAGGAAAACTGGTTTTTGGGAACAATTATGGTGATCTCTTATGAACATAGAGGAATAGTTATTTTAAATGAAGATAAGTATAAGCGTAATTTCACTTGTAAATCTCACTAAATAATGGACACGTGGCGAATTCTGTCACTCAGAATAACATAATGGGTAAAATTGTTAACGGAACAAAATTCAGAAGGATTGGATGTTACGTTTTGAAATTTAGAAGGTAAAGTATTATAAGGGTCATAATTCAGGAGGAATTTTTGAAATTAATCTAAAAACAAAACAAAGCAAAAAAAGAATAGAATTCCTAATCCTATGCATAGTGTAGTGTATGGCCCCTTTATATGCCTTATGATTAAATCTGATTGGTGTCCCTACTTTTAAGTGCAGTGTAAAGGGTTTTAGGCTCATTTATATCCCTTATGATCAAATATGATTAGTGTTCCTAAATTTTAGAGTCATTCTCATTTTACTCTTTAAATTTTTAAAATTTCCATTTTGTCTCTTTCATTTTGAATTAGGCTAATTTTTGTTAAAATCAAACAACAAAAGAGAGAGTTAATTGTAGTCATGTGATTTTTATCTGCTTGTTTTTAATAAAAAGACCACGTGACTGCGTTATTCTTCTTTTTTATATCTATTTTTAATATAAAAGATTATTCTCATTGGTGCTCCCTGAATTTTAGAGTCATTCACAGTTTGCTCCTTAAACTTTAAAAACTCTTACTTTGCCCCGTGAACTTTGGATTGTTCTCACTTAACCCCTTTTATTAGAATTTATTTTAAAATCAAACGGAAAAATAGGGGGTTAAGTGTGGTCATGTGGATTTTATCTGTTTCTTTTTAACAGAAATTCAAACAGAAACACCACGTGATTGCGTTATTTTATTTTTTCATATTTGTTTTTAACAAAAATTACAACAGAAGGATTAAGTGGAAACAATTTAAAGTTTAGGAGGTAAAATGATAGTTTTTAAAGTTCAGAAGGTAAACTGAGAATAACCCTAAAGTTCAGGAGGCATCAGTGATAATAATCATAATACAAATTACAACAAAAAAAGGGGATAAGTATGAACAATTCAAAGTTTAAGGGGCAAAATGAGAGTTTTTAAAGTTCAGAGGACAAAGTGAAAATAATCTTAAAATTTAAAGGCACTAGTGACAATAATCCAATTTCTTATATTTTTCACATTTTAGTAATTCTGTCAAATTTTTATTTTAGTAAGTTAGTTCTCATGTTGATTAAGTTTGTCAATTAGGTCCTAATCCCTCGTAGCATGTCTAATTAGTGATAAAGAAACAGCATAGTGCTTGAGCTTCTCACGTGAGGCATTTAGATATAAGTTATGTCCAGTATCGCTTATGAAATCTAAGAGTTGTTTGGAAGTAATGCTCAAATTCAAATCTTGATTTGCTATTGTGTTTTTTATCTCATAAAAAGTTTGAATTTTAAAATTTTTTCTCACAAAATTCTCACAAATAAACACAAATCATGATTTAAGTATACATTCCAAACATGCCCCAATTTTTCATCCATAAATTACCCGGCATTTAGCTGTGCAGAATGTTGCTCCCTTCCACCCTTTCGTATTCTACAAGCTTTGTTACTTTCTTATTTCTCCAGCCAAACAATGAAGGAAACTAAATGGATTCAAAACAATGATTTGAACCAGAGTTTAAATTTTATGAGAGAAAACATTTTAATAAAAATTTTAAATTTAATTTTTTTATAAGAGAAAATACTGTTTGAACCAAAACCAAGTGAGTATGAACCCACTAAACAAACAGGCCATTAGGCTTTTTCTTCCCACAATTTCTTAGTTAAAATTGACTATTGACTAAGAAAATGTTTAAGTTTGCTTATTAAATGCAATCTAATCGTATATGTTTGCAAAGATTGAAAGTCGAGGATATATTTTCTAAATAATTCAAAATGCAAAGTATCAAAATATATAGATGACTCTTTTATGAAATATTTGTATACTTTTCTCGAGTTTGATTGGTTTATAATTTTTTTTAATAATATTGTAAATATCTTTTAATTAGCAATTTTCTAGGCTTTATAGATATGTATAGTAGTTGTTGTAGTGTTGCTAGAAATGTGTATTTAATCTGTTGACAATTTTTATGAATATATTTTGATTAGGTTTTAGTTAAGTTTACTTTTGTGATAATGTTTTAAATATTTTAGATGATTTTCGTGTAATTTATGTTGTTTTCTCACCATTTTACAGCGCATGATGACCCTATTAGAGTTTTATATTATGGCTGGTTGATTATTTATTATTATGGTTTGTGGACAAATGATTATGAGATTGTTGGAACTTGATTTATTTTAGAAACCAGTCGAGTTACCCTCATTACAAGTCTTCTAGCGGAGTCTTGTACGATAGAAACATACTTGTCTATTCAGTGAAACTGACTTTTCAATAAGTTTTTGAAACCATAACGCGGTTTTTCAATTCGTTTAGAGCATATTCAATACAATGTTATAATTAATATGTTAATTGTAAATTTAATATTTAAGTGTAAAAAATACTTTTAAATACAATACTATTTATTATGTCAAATATCTCATATGCTATATTTTATGACAAATTTTCTATCAAGTATAGCACATAAAAAATTTGACATTTGATTACTATTAGTTAAAATATTTACTTTTTCATGTAATCATTGCTACTTTTACATTTTTAAATTAATTTAAAATAAATGTTACAATTTTTAAAGTTTAATAATTATAGAAAAAAATAAATTTAACATTTTAAATAGTGTTATACATTAGAATAAAAATAAAAATAAAATACCATATCAAACTTTTTTATGTTAAATATACAGTTAACATTACCTTTTGCATTAAGGATGGTCTTATAAGCAATAATAATGTTAGAGTAAAGTTTAAAAATGTCTTATTTGAATTTCTGGTACAAGTTTTAAATTTCATTTAGAAGAGCTTTTTTAAGAAATCTTGTGATTTTGACAGAAATTTTTTTTGACATATCATCCAAAAGCTTACTGAAACGGCTTTTGAACCCAGGAAACCAAAAGCATCTTTTTGGAAATGAAGTTATATTATAGGGATGGAGGAAGATAACGAAGTTATAGGGACTCAACAAGTCCATGGTGATAAACCTACTAGTAATGCTAATGCTCTCATAGCAAAAAGAATCATGGCTCATTGTTCATAGTTCATTACAGTATTTTCTCTCATAAAAAATACACGTAAATTGAAAATGATTCTAATATCATGATTCTAATCCATGAATCAAACGTCTCGTAATAAATGAGAAGGTGTCAAGGGTGACTGATATGGTAGGTTCGGATTATGAACAGTTCATTGTTCATGGTTCGTTATAATGTTTTCTCTCATAAAAAATATACGTAAATTAAAAATGATTCTAATATCATGATTATAATCCATGAATCAAGCGTCTCGTAATAAATGAGAAGGTGTCAAGGGTGACTGATATGGTATGTTCGGATTATGAACAATTTAATGATGATGTTTTGGTCTTAATGAAGGCATTAACAAACTCCGAAAGGTGTAACTAACTCTTAACTCTTCAACGGAAGACTGGAACAGTACATCACGATTCAAGTGATTGTGTAGATTTTGGTGAGGAATAGCAGTTGATGGTGAGGAGAAAAAAAATTATATGTATTGGAATTCCATCCAAGAGACATGATTTTCACACACACATATACACAAACATCTATACGAGCACACATATATTGCTAATACTTCCCCTAAAAAACTATCGCTAAACTTTTAATATTGAAAAAGAAAAAATACAATATTTCTCAGCTTTAAAGTCTCTATCTCACATATGCTATGTTTGGTAGGATAGATAAAAAAGAGGAAGGAAAGAGAAGTAAAATACTTATGTGAAGGAAGTAAAATGATTTTCTCTCATGTTGTTTAGTAAAAGAGAAAGAAAAGTGAACAAAAAATATCAAATTTAAGGCATTTTACAATAATATCCTAATACAAATAAAAATATGATGAATGGTGAATGTTAAAATTGTTATTTTACATATCATTTTTTTGTCATACATTTTTCCTCCTCTTTTCTTTTCAAAGTTGGAAGGGTTAAAAATTGGTGGACTCTATGAATTTTTATTTTCCTTCCTTTCTCATTTCCTCTATACCAAACAACATAAAATTCAATTTTTCTCTACAAAATTCTTCTTTTATTTTCTTTCCTCTCTCTTTTCCATCCTACCAAACACACTATTAGAGCAAAAAAAAAAAAAGAGGGGTTAGGGTGGGCATTCTCCAAAATGGTTAATCATTTAGCTAATGGTTAGAATAGAGAAAAGTATATATAAAAAAAAAAGATAAATTATTTTTGGCCCATGACTTTTAAAATGTCCCATAGTTGGTCCATTAAGTTTTACTACATTTCAGGTTTGGTCCTTATGTTAACTAAGTGTTAAATATTTAACAGAATTTGTGTAAATTAGGGAACAAAATTTGAAACAGCTAAAGTTTAGGGACTATTTGAGAAAATTAATATTTATTCTTTTTTGTATTATTTTAGTCTCTAAATTTTAAATGTTTCCAATTTTAGTCCATAATTTTCACAAATTTCGTTAAATATTTAACACCTAGTTAATAAAAAGATCAACACTGAAACATAATAAAACCTTATGAGCTAATGTGAGACCTAAATGAGATTGAGATCCAACCTCAAAAATTATTTATGAGATTAACCCTTAAAAATTAACAAATTTGAACTCTCTTCGAAAATGCCAGTTTGGTTGGTACAAATTGGGCCAACCAACCCATAAGGGTGAGATTCTTATGAACTCTCTTAAGTGCCATCAAAATGATACTTATTTCTCCTACCTATTAGAGAAAAAGGAAAAAGAAATAGAGATAAAAGTGGCTAATCCACGTAAAAGATGACTCTCATTTGATAATTTAACTAGCTCCAAAACTCCTAACAACAGATTTGGGCTAGATTTGGCCAGTTGCTCTTGTTGTTGGTTTCCGAATCAAATTCAGATGTGAAAACGTGATGATAGCGGATCAATTATAACAAAAATTTTCATAAAACCTTTAAGATACTCTATAGATTATATTAATTTATACATGAATAAATTAATCACATTAATTTATTTATTAAGAACTCAAATTAGTAATAATACTTTGCAGCCGATTAGGATGATAACTTGAGTTCTTTGACCTCGAATAATCCTTCTCCAAAGCCTTGTGTTTAGAAAATCAATGTCTTCCACGTCAAGTCTTAGAATCCACGAAGACGTATGTGTGGGCACACCTGAGACAAAACGAGTTAGAACAAACACTCAAATTTTCACAAACACTAATGCATGCACAATGTGAAATTTTTTTGGAGAAATTTTTTTTCCTCTCACTCATTAGAGAAATTCGGCCACCCTTTAAAATAGGTAAAAAATTGTGTCTTACAATTTTCTACTATTCTCTTATTTATATAGAGTAGAAGTCAAACTCCTAGAAGGAATCAAATCTTTATCCCCAAGATAAAGCTTGTTAATTATCTCCTATTTGAATTTGGAATAAAATCTCCCACTCCCTTATCCTAGGTGTGGCCGGCCATGTGTAGAGGATTTTATCCCTATGTGGCGCCAAATACAGATAGGGAAGGAAGAGAAAATTATCATTTATCCTGCAATGCAATTTTGATTCAAATTTAAATTCTAATTTAAGTCAAACTTAAATTAATTTGAATTCTAAATTGAACAACTTATCAAATAAGTTTAAATGGATAAATCTAGATGTGTTCAAATTCAAATTTAAACAATCACATTATTTAAATAATAATTATTTCGAGTGTTTAATTTTTAGAATTCTGTAATTCTAAAATTCACATTTTGCCCTTGTGTCTAATAGAATTACAAAGACGACACGAAGACTAATTGACATATAATCCCGAGCTCTAAGAAAATTAATAATTAATTAAACACTTTAATTAATTAATTAATTATATTAATTTCAATAGTTACTCCACTATAAATTTAGAATTGCACTCTCGAAATTATAGATATAAATTACTTATAAACTATGAAGTGTCTATTTGATATAGTCACTGCATATATATATCAATTCTTCATAAATAATTCATAATTAGAGCTAGGTAGAATCTGTTAACCTCTTAAATTATTTATTCATCCTTGAGTACCATTGATTCTCTAAGTTGTCAAAAATTGGACCAACGCATGAGAAAGAGGAGATTGATTAAGTGCGGAAGTAGCAGAAGGAAATTATGTTGAACTAAAAGCATATGTTGTAGAGTGCACCACGAACCCAACTAATAATCAATACCATGACTATTTTGATGAAACCCAAATGAATTAATTTTCAACGGTTGTTCCTTTACCACCCAATTCACCAAAATGCACAACTAGTATTTATTAGTGAGTCAAAATGTTTCCACTGCTTTCATTCCGTGATTTTCCATCATCAAGGGTAAGAAAAGGATAAAAAGTTCTATGCTATTTATTTATTTATTTAATTATGTTTGTGCGTGTGTATTGAACTGTTGAGCATTATGATGATGGCGTAAATTGCAAGTCATCAAATGTTTGATTCAGATCAACTTTTTCTTTAATTATTACTTCACGTTTCACAAAAGTTGGAAGCACCCATATGGCAAAAGTGATTGTGTATAAGTGTCGAGAATAGTGTGTTAGAAGTATGAGATTTAATATTTATTTAATAAAAGAGTTTATTTATAATTTTATATGTATGTATTTGTAAATATTTTATGAATATCAAATAAAAATTTCGTGATTATTTATGTGACCTTAAACATTGTATATAAATGTTGTTTGTGAGAGGATAATGTTTAAGGATAATAATCAAAAAGTGATGTTCGTAATAAATTTAATTAAAGTTTGGAATCTTTAATTAAAACATTACTAATACATGTTATTCTCATTTAAAATGGAACGGTGTTATCCGCACTGTTAATATAATGAGATGTTGAATGAGTGTATTACGCATAATGCGATTATGTGGAATAAAGACACAGACACAATATGAATTTCAAATAATTTCCGTTAAGTATAAAAAATTTTAATTGAGTCTACTGATGGTCATATATAGAATGATTTTAATTATGAGTTCTTAACAAACTCATATTTCTGGATTTGTGTCTTTTGATTTACTCAGTATGGATTCTGAGATCATGAATCCTATTCCTTGTATTTTAGAGACATTATGAAGTAGGTAGCCGAGAATGTTATTATATGAGATGGAATTCATTCCTTCTTGAGAAAAGAAGCAGATAAATAATTCTCTTGAGTGTTGATTCAGTACTTAGATTAGTAAAAGCGCTCTGGTTCATGAATGTGTTTTATGAATCACTATCACCCCCGGGGCACCCCTGGGGCACCCCCGGGGCACTCCCGGGGCGCCCACGGGGCAACCCCGAGGCACCCACGGGGCAGCCCCGGGAGACCCCCGTGGCACCCCCGAAACACACCCGGGGAACCCCCGGGGCAACCCCGTGGCACCCCCGGGAGACCCCTGGGGCACCCACGGACCCCCGGGGCATCCCCGGGGCACCCCCGGGGCACTCCCGGGGCACCCCCGGGAGACCCCCGAAACACACGAAATAGAGTGGTAAATTGGTAATAATCTAACAATAATAACATGAAAAATAGGGAAAATTCTATTATAAGATATGAAAAAAATACTGAATTTTATCGTAAGGTATTAAAAACCTTACCAATACGAACAAGTTTTAACCGTTGTATTATATTCATGCATAGTTTAAAGTGTGAGATCAAATTAGAATAATATCATATCCAGTAAAATATCACAACTGAACAAAATATGATAAAAAAAAACTGACGATTAAGAACTGAGAACCACAACATGGTATTTACCAAAGAATTCTACTGAAATAGGAGTAGAAAACAAGTTTTTCCAACTATTGCTGCACTGATAATTAGTGCATAATATCTTCATTATGTTCATTACAAAACCGCGTTAAAATGACATGATGGGACATAATAGTATTGTGTTGCACTTTGTCTCTCTCATTCTTTCTATAATGTTCTCCACGATTATTACAAGCCATTAAAGCCTCACCATGATCACGCACTTTTTATGGAAATCCACGTACATCACAATTTTGAACAAAATAAGAGAGAAAAAGATGAATGTTGTATATGAAACCTTTCTTAAAATGTGTATTACATAATTGTGAATTGCGTTCTATCATTGATATGACGCACCCACAATTATGGACGCACCCACAATTCATCACCTTTCTGAAATTAATCACTATGTAAATTTAATTGAATGTTGTGAAAAACATTATTTCAAGTAGGCTTCGTTGCATTCTACATTGAATTATACTTGGTAGATATTAGATTGTGTTTATTAGTTGATTAAAAAATTTAAAATAATTTATATATTGATTTTTAAATATCAAACGTAATTTTTTATTTAATTTGGGTGATAAAATAAATAAATATCAATTTTATTTATTTATTTATAGCAGATACCCAACAATAGGACACAATTTTAGACTACCAAATCATATTATCAATATGGTACTTTGAAGATGGTTTATAATTGAGTCTTTGCCAAAATGTATTTTTATCACATTCTAGCACAAAATAATTTAATGAATAAAATTTAAAAATGATGATTGCTACTATAGAGCTTGGGATAAGTAGTCCCCTAATCCCACAATCAGCAACCAGGCTAACTAATCAATCTCATGGGTAGGACTGACAATTCAGGTAGCAACACGACGACACGATTTGAAACCCGCACAAAATTAGTAGGTTTAGGTTTATTATAAATGGGTTTAGGTCATAATCGGGTTAACACGATTAATAAATGGGTTGGGTTAGGATTGATCTCCTGACACGAAATGACACGAATTGACACTATTAACTATATGTGTCATTTGCAATCTAATAATATGTGATATAACATGAAAATTTATATGACATATTAAATACAAATAATGTGAATTTTAATATTTGTAGGTAAAATTCATTTATTTTTCTTAAAGTAAAAGATAATTTGACTAATAAACATGTTAAACATGTCTTGACCGTGTTAAATAAGTCATTATTATATTAATTATTCATTTAATATATTAATTTAAACGGGTTATACATGTTGACACGATTAACACAATTAATAAATGAGTCATGTTTGGATTAATATTTTTGACACGTTTAATAAACAAGTCATATTTAGGTTGATATTTTTTGACACGATTAATAAACGAATTGACACGAGCACGATTCACTAACACGAATTGCCACTCTTACTCATGGGCAGCCTAAAGGAAAGAAAAGTTGGGGTCTAGATTAGTTGTCTAATTTGAAATTGGTCTGTTTCTACCTTCTACCGATATTTGTTCCTTTTCTTTTTACCTCTTATAATGTGGTTTAAGTGCTAATCTAGTACCTTTTAATTCATTTGATACTAAAATTAGCACACATGTAGAGATTAATCCATAGTGTTATATTACAACATTTCTAATGCAATGCTAAATTAGTATAACAATGCCAATTTTAGCATTTTAATAAAGGTGAGAAGGCAAAATATTCCTGCATGGCATATGGATCCCCTCTCAAAGGAGTCCTAGCTCGAACCAACGACTTCTTGAATGGGGCACGAGTGGCATGAGCTCATCCCGCCAAGCTCCCGGATGGTATTGATTTTTCATTTAGTCATTTTCAAATTATCATTTTTAAATTAATTTAGAATTAGCATATTACTTTTACGAGTTCCAAAACTTCATAATTATAACAAAAAATAAATTTAATATTTAAAATATCATTAAGCATTGAAGCATAAAATTGAATTCATTTTTACATTTTTGTAATATTAACATTTGATATTTACATTCAAGATAGTCTTATATATCATCATTCATATCTTAAACTTCCACAAATATTACATGTCTAATTTAAGACACAAATATTTCTAACTATCAATAGATAAAATATTAAGAACACCGATAATACTAAACACTACCAATTATATAATAAGGATGGTGTTTCGCACCGTCAATGTTAAATAGCATTGTTTAATCAACAGTGATCTTCAATGGTTTTGGTGGTCTAGGGAAGTGAGCCATCTGACAGAGTCACCAACTTGCTTGTGCTTGGGTTCCAAAATAGTCAACATTGAACAAAAACATGCTTCCTCATGACAAGACGTCCAATGGAACTCCAAGCACATCATTACCTTTATTATAACAACACTCTCTTTCAAAATGATCATGAAGTGAAATCTGATTTTGCATATAATGGAGCAACAACGTTCAATCAATTACTATTAGTGCAACATACATATACACAGTTCTGTGCTTTGCTGAGCAAGCTAGCAAGTGTAGTAGTAGTGGAGCAGGCAAAAGAAGTGGTCCACCTTCATATTCATACATCAACCACTCACAAAAAAGCCTATTACATATACACCAATAAGTGTGATTTATAGACAAGGGTCTTCAGTTTTCTCACTTGATTACTTGTGTCTTCTTTTCAGATTTCCCATGGCTCCTCCCTGGAATATGTTTGGCATCATTTGTTTTGGTCTGTCTTTGCAACAATACTTTTTGATCTTTGTTGCCCTTGCTTCTAGCAATGTGAGTAAGAAAGAACTGTTATTAGATTCCTTTTTTCTAATCAAATATTTTCTTTTCTGGGTTTTCTTTGAAATGGAAGAAGAAATTGGTTTTTTTATTTTATTTTTTTTGTTTTTCAGGTTCATATCGTGTACATGGGGGAAAGAAAACATGGTAAGCCAGAGCTTGTTTCTAAGTCACACCATCAGATTCTCTCTCATATACTTGGAAGGTTCACTTTTCCTCTTTTTCTTTGAGCTTAATTTCTATGTGATTTTGTAAAGGAAGAAATTCACTTCATAGGTACATCTTTTAGTTTAAGGGTCATGTTTAGTTCGCTGATTCGAATTTTTAATTCGAGTTGAGATATAACTTTATATGAGAATATTTTACTGTAATAAAAAAATTAAATGTGACTGTTTTTTAAAATTTTTTACTGCATCAAAACTCGAATCGGTAAAATGAACGTACATTTTTAAGTATTGTTTTATGCTTAACAAGTCTCTAAGCCCCTTTTAAGCCAAAAAAAAAAAGGGGGTCTCCAAGCCCCTAACTGCTTTTATTCTTGAGCTTATCATGTTGAATTAGACCGTAGTAGGAAGTGAACTTTTTTAGCTTGTGGCGATAACATAGAAAAGAAAAGAAAAAAAGTAAGACCTTTGCAAATTTCATAATGACAGTAAAGAAGCTGCAAAGGAATCAATTCTCTATAGCTACAAGCATGGATTTTCGGGTTTCGCTGCGGTCCTAACTCCGTCTCAAGCTGAGCTTATTGCAGGTGTTACAATGTTGGTGAACTACTACCTCTATTTTCTTAATCACGGACACTCTTCGCTTTGCTAACAAGTATATCTACTCAGACAACTTGTATTACAATAATGATACGTGTAGATTTCCCTGGAGTTGTAATTGTGGTTCCAAATAGAATTCTCAGTCTCCACACGACTAGGAGTTGGGATTTTCTGCATGTGAACCCTTATATTCGGAACGGAATTCTGACGAAGAGCCGAGCAGGCAGTGGTGCTATTATTGGCGTCATGGACACTGGTTAGTTTGTAAATCTTCCCATTCCAACTGATTTGGATGCTTGCTATGTTGTGGGATCAAGTTTTGTTTGAGCTCAACTTTTTTATTAACTTTTATTAATTCAGGAATTTGGCCCGAGTCCAAGAGCTTCAAAGATGACGCCTATATGGCAAAGGCGCCATGTCGCTGGAAAGGGATATGTCAACAAGGACTGGAATTCAATCTTTCACACTGTAACAAGTTGGTTTTGTTTGTGTTCTGACTTTTTCTTATTCTCTAATTCAAGAGTTCCTCATATCAAATTAGTTTTCTGTTTCTTCGCTGTACATTGTTCGGAGAATTCTTTGTAAGGTACCAATAGGACATAGTTATGAGCTGTCAAATCAAATAAGAATCATATCAAGTTAAGAAAAGTATGACAAATTAATTGAACTTAAAAAAATTCCGACAATTCAGAATTAAACCTATGTAGCGTATTTTTTGTACCATACGAAAGATTTTTTTTTATTTTATATTGTGAACTTATATAATTAATTAGAAAATCTTCTGTGTTGTTTTGATACATTGAAATTCATCCTCAAACTTTACAATAATTGCTTCTCTATGTGATGAGCCACAGAAGAGGATGAAGTTGACTACCTTTGTTGGGACAGGAAAATAATTGGTGCTCGTTGGTATGTCAAAGGATATGAAGCCGAGTTTGGCATGTTAAATGCAAGTGATGGGATTGAGTTTCTGTCTCCGCGGGATGCTGCTGGACACGGTACTCATACATCGTCTACTGCAGCTGGTTTTCCAGTAGAAAATGCTAGTTTTATGGGACTAGCTAGGGGCAGGGTAAGGGGTGGAGCGCCATCTGCTTGGCTTGCGGTCTACAAAGTTTGTTGGGCAACTGGTGGCTGCAGCTCAGCTGACCTACTCGCAGCATTTGATGATGCAATCCATGATGGTGTGGATGTGCTCTCGGTATCTCTTGGCTCTTCACCTCCTCTTCCATCTTATATCGACGATGTTTTGGCCATTGGTTCATTCCATGCTGTAGCCAAAGGGATCTCTGTAGTGTGTTCAGGTGGAAATTCTGGTCCTTATACCCAAACTGTCATAAACACTGCTCCGTGGATTTTAACTGTCGCTGCAAGCACCATTGATAGAGGTTTTCCAACTACGATTACCTTGGGAAATAATCAAACTCTTGTGGTACTTCCCTATGTCCTTCTAGCCATAGAAGTTTTGTGCTTGGTTCTTGTTCATGTGTCATAAGAATTTAACATGAAATGGGTTGGTGTCAATTAGGCCATGTACCATCTATGAAGTATAGTTATTCACCCACACCTCTTTTATGTGTAAATTAGTCTCGAATCTTTAGAGAAATGGTATATTCGAATAGCAACTCTCTAGAAATGTTATTTCTCCAATTCACCCTAATGGTTGCTATCAAAGAATTTCCTGGAATTACAAATTTTAGCCCTATGTCTGTGTCAGAAAGACAGTGTAAGTTTCAATTTTCAAATATCATTTTTCTAATTTCCAAAAATCTATTATTCAAGCTTCATTGTTGCTGGTAAGAGTGATAAGTATTTACTAATCTAACATAGGGTGGATACCTTGAGATAATGTAAACCAGCTAGGCAATTATGATTCAAATCCTGTCAATTTTGAATGCTTAATATTTTCAAAACCAAGACAAGGGAGAAGAATTCATGATTTCAACTTTTTTTTTGGATAATTTTTATACTTGGCCCTTGACCATGTCACTAATGTCCCTTTGCCTTCGACTTTTAAAGTGCACCACTCCATCCCCTCAAACTTTGTTCCGTTAGCAAAAAATCTCCTTCCATCCAACTTCGATTAGTTTTAACTATTTTTTCTGACTTGCCCATCTAATTTAAAGGTGGTAAAAAAAAAAAAAAAAAAGTGGTAAGGAATACCTTTCCCTCAAAACTCATTTCCCCTACCAAAATCTGGCTCTCAGATTTTCAGAATCCTTCGAGACAGGTATTTTAATAGTTTTGGTAATAGCAATGTCAATGTTTCACTAGTTGGGGGATTTGCAAGAAAAACATTCCAATAATCCCCATTCAAATTAATGCATTACCATTCTTTAGAGCCAAATTCATTTTAAGTTTTTAGTTTCTTACAAGAAAGGGTTTTATTCTTCATTAGAATTATTGAACCCAGGATTGCGGTCCCCCCTTCCCACCGAGAATGCATGATTTCTATAAGAATTTCTGATTTCTGCCAAGTTGAAATTTCAGTTGAGAATTGCATACTTACTCTTGGCTCATGCATCCTCTTGACTCTAAATTTCAATCTAAATTTGTAAACTCTAAATAAGTTCATAAACATATGTGACATAAAACTATCATGAGCTTTATTTTCTCATTGCAGGGTCAGGGTCTCTATACAAGTAAGGATTTGGACAAGTTTTATTCCCTTGTTTATGGAGAAGACATTGCATCTATTGATGCAGATATAACCACTGCTGGGTACAACACCACCTTTTCATATTGGAAAATTATGCACATCATGAAACTAAATTTTTGAGGAGTAAAATAACCTGGACAAACAGTAATTTCAGTTTTACAAATTACACAGAATTTTGAAACGTGTGCATTCATAATTTTTATGATACGTATCATTGCTCTTTCACATTTTCTAGAAAGTCTGGATTCTACACGAACTATATTCCCAAGAAATTGAAACCATAATGAAAATTCCAATTGTGTGCACTTCTTAATTAACAGAAGCTGTGATTCTGGGACTCTGAATAACACTTTAGCAAGAGGGAAGGTGGTTCTTTGTTTCCAATCTCGATACCAGAGATCGGCTATAGTTGCGACAAGAACAGTCCTGAGTGCTTCAGGTGTTGGTGTCATTTTCGCGCAGTCTCCTAGGAAGGATGTTTCTCAGTCCTGGAATTTTCCTCTTGTCCGAGTTGACTTTACAATTGGGACATCTATAATAACATACATGGAGACAACAAGGTATTTCCTTCAAAGACTTCTTTCAGTGTCTGCAATTCACATTATTATCTAGTATGGAACTTCCCTATGATACGGGAAATTCCAAGTTTTGAACTGTTTTGAGAAAACCGCCGATGGTGGTGGCATAGTTGCATGGGAAGATAGCTTCATGGAGCTCTCTTCCATCCGTGAGATGTTAATTCTTTGCATCCGTACATAGTCCTCTGAAATAGTGAGGTTGTGTGATTGACGTGCATTGACATCTGGGGATTGTTGATAGATTGTAGACTGGTCCCCTTTTCGTTCCACATCTGGTCCGACGCCCAGTGGATTCCAAAAGTGGCACTGGTGGGACATGGGGACATACTAATCCCTTTTTTCCCATTGAAAGACTACCGGGATTAATAGACAGACCTCTTACAGGCTTTAGAATGACATAACATTGTCACTGCTGGAAAGTTTTTAATCTATCAAATGCTCCTGAAGATTCCAGCCAAGAGCCAACTATATGATCCTGTACTCATGTTTTCTGACATTATCTTTATGTTTCTTTTTAGAATGGCTAGGCTATTTTGAACTTGAATGCATTATTAGTCCTCAATTTAACTTTCTGAAATGTAGTTAAAAAACATGCACCTGCATTCACAAGGGTCAAAGTGCTTAATACCATGTTGTTTTTCTTAATAATAACAAGCTAATCTGTAACTAAACACAATAACGTCACCATAATACATGCCACAGAAATCCTGTCGTCAAGTTCAATCCAACAAGAACAACCGTGGGACAACAGATATCTCCTGAAGTAGCATTCTTCTCTGCTAGAGGACCCAGTTCAATTTCCCCTTCTGTTTTGAAGGTAAGTTATTTTAATTCCTTTATACACCCGGAGGCAAACACATATACATATGTGACATATCGCGATTCGTGGAGTCAGAACATTTTGTCAGTTGGGGCACTATGGAAAATTTCTTATGACCAATGTTAGGAACACCAACTCTAATTCTAATTTTTTTATACCAACTTATGTGCCGGTGAGTTGTCATTTTTTCACTAATAGATGGAAACTCTTATCATTTTGACGTGGCAATCTTTTAAACGTCTATTAATAAAAAGTTTATAACTCCTACGCCATGTTAGTTTGTACAAAAAAAGTTAGGATTAAAGTTTGTGTCTCTAGTATTATTTCTTTATTATTATTATTATTATTAGATATATATCTATATCTTACAATTCTGATAAAGATTGTTATTTAATATATTAAGATGCTTCCCTTCAGCCTGACATTGCTGCTCCTGGGGTTAATATCTTAGCCTCCTGGTCTCCTGTTGCTTCACCATTGCAACAAGATCCCTCTGACAATCGACAGCTTTCGATTCAGTTCAAATTCGAATCGGGAACTTCCATGGCCTGCCCTCATATTACTGGAATTGTGGCTCTTCTTAAAAGCATCCACCCAAACTGGAGCCCTGCTGCAATTAAGTCTGCACTTGTCACAACAGGTAACAACATAACATCGAGGGACATTTCTTATCAACCTTAACAAACTTGTTCGTCATTAATAATAGTTCTACCATCAATCGGAATTTACAATTCATAGTAGTTTTAAACTTCTGCGAAGTCTAAGTTGGAAAAATCAAGGAGAAACCTTTTTTTAAATTGGGATGTAGCAGAGAACATTACTATTATTGCGCGTTTCTGAACTTCAGATTATATCGACATCAATCGCGTTAAAAAAAGAAAAGAAAAAAAAGTGTGCTCATCTACTGAATTTGATTAAAATCTGTCTGTTTAGCTAATAAAGTCTCTCTCATACGCCACCACAAAATTTCACCGTTTTATAACAACATTATCCATAGCATACTTGTTTCTATACTGTTTGTGACACTATTGTACTAAAATGAATTACAATTAACATGTCAAAAATTAAATCCTAGCAACTAAAGGAAGAAACCATCTTAAAGGTTTTATCAATAACAAGATGTCTAAAAAGGAGTAAAAAAGTTTCTACAGAAAAAAAATGCAAAATAGATTGTGATGTTCAAACTCATTCTCTAATTCTCTGTTTCCTTTTTTCTACAGCATCTTTGGAAGATGAATATGGCCAAAGTATAGTAGCTGAGGGAGCTCCTTACAAGCAAGGTGATCCATTTGACTATGGAGGTGGTCATGTTGATCCAAACAAAGCCATATCTCCTGGTCTTATATATGACTTGGGGACCTCAGATTATATCCGTTTCCTTTGCTCAATGGGCTACAACAACACTGCCATAAGCTATTTGGCTAATTCATCAATCAAATGCAGCACCAAATCAACCGAGTTCCTTTTGGACCTTAATCTGCCTTCCATCACCATTCCTGAGCTCATGCGTAGCTTGACCGTTACAAGAACGGTTACGAATGTGGGCCCGGTAAATTCGGTCTACATAGCTCGTGTTGAAGCTCCCGCCGGTGTGACCGCGAGTGTTAAGCCATCGGTTTTGGTGTTCAATTCCACAGTGAAGAAGCTCAAGTTCAAGGTCTCTTTTTGTGCTCGGATAAGGACTCAAGGGAGATACTCCTTTGGGAACTTGTTCTGGGGAGATGGTGTTCATGTTGTGAGAATACCTTTGGTGGTTCGAACCGTCATTAATGATTTTTACTCAGAGACATGATGGAATTCTCATATAAAATACGTCTGAATAACCTCTTGTCACTTTTGATGGAAAATCAAGAGGGAGTACGCTAGATAAGAGTTCTCATTTGTGATGAAATCATAGTTTCATTTGGTCATTTTCAGGATGTTGTTAATGTTGTGCCAAATGCCAATTGAAGTGTAGATGAGATGAAAGAACTACGCAAAATAAAGCAATTTACAAAGCTCAACTTAGGGATGGTAATTGGGGATGTAACACAATAATCGCAAAATTTACACCGAGTTAGTGAGTTCAAATTTATTATAAACGGACATGAGTTAAAAGCGGATTGCAAGGATTAATCCGACTACATAATGTGTTATGTTCATTGTTGACGGTGAAATTTCGTCAACAGAAATACGCCGGATCACCCTCTGGTATCCCGTGGGGTTACCGGTTAGAAATTAGCTATATATTTGAAATTATGTTAAGAAGTGTTTGTTATATTTTTAGAAGCACGAGAATAATGCTTGAATGAGAGGATATTTCGGGTGTCCTCTCATTCAAGCATTATTCTCATGCTTCAAAAAATATAACAAAAACTTCATAACATAATTTTAAATATACAGTTAATTTCTAGCCGGTAACCCCACAGAATACCAGAAGGTGATTTGGTGTATTTCTATTGACGAAATTTCACCGTTAACATTCATATTAATATGGTGTAACAAAAAACCATAATCAGAATTCTCTTCCTGGATTTGTAAAACTACAAAAGAAACTTTTCCAATACCTTAACCAAAATGATCCCCTTGAGTTTGTTTAAAATGAGAAAACTCACCCCACGATTTTAAAAATGTTGAGACTATTCCTTTTCGTCTTTGCTAATTATCCCGCAAAATTAACCCGTTTAATCCATTTTTTTTTTTAATATGAGATAATTTTAACATCTTATTAAAAAAAAAAAACACAATGTAAATAATTCCTACATTTCGATTAAATATCAAGTGAGAGCTTTTTCAATAGGTATAGAGTACTGAATGTTAGATCTGACAGCATTTGATACACCTGATGATTCACCTGACAGAATTTGATACACCTGATGATATTTTATTGGAAAATAATCGGCTTTGCTAACATCTAGGTTTCGGTCTCATGATATTCTTTTTGGCAGTTGGGTTTAGTAAGTCAAAAATCATTTTGTACCCAACATTATGTAACCTTTTTTCTTTTAACTTATTCGAGCTTTCCGAACAAATTACTTACCAGATTCTAAAACAAAATGGAACTTCTGCTGCAGAGACTGTTTCTTTCAGGAAAAATGTTGTATAACTTGACAGGAATATTATCCTCACTTTCACATAGAGAGTGGGCTCCACTTATAGACTCGCATTGGAAGTCCCACTTTTTATAATAGAATGAGAATTAATCCTACTAGATAAATAGATATGTTCGTTCATTTTGTGGATTTAAATTTTTAATTTCAGTTAAAATGTGATATTTTTTTAAAAAAATTTACTGTAACAGAAAAAGTTAGATGTGACATTTTTTTAGACTCGTTCATTCTGTGGATTTAAATTTTTAATTTCAGTTAAAATGTGATATTTTCTTAAAAAAATTTACTGTAACAGAAAAAGTTAGATGTGACATTTTTTTAGAGCTTTTTACTGTAAAAATTTAAAATTAAAAACTCAAATCGGTAAAATGAACGAGACCTCTTACTCTTCTTTTAGCTGTCGGCAAGGTTATAGTTTTAAATGTCACTGAATTTTTAACTGACTGATTGGTGGGTGTCTAAGTTTAAAATTTATACCATGCGATGTAAAACAACACCAATCACACATCAGGCGGTTGGAAATTTAAACCTAATAATAGTTCCTAACAGTAGTTAAAGAGGACATAAATATAGAATTAAACTTTTTCCTGGAAGTTGCTTTTATATGAAAATTTAAAAGTCTAATTTTTTTTTTTTTTTTTTGCTAGATTTAAAAGTCTAATTTCCTTTGACAGATATCGACCTCTTGTCCCAGATGTCAAAATCACATTAAACATATTCCTTTTCAGCTTACCCTTAATTGGCGTATAATTTGACAAAATAGAATTCCCAAAACCAGTTTTCCAAGGAAAACAACTTGGACAGTGATTTGCATGGAAGGTGAGAACGAAAAAGAACAGAGGAGAAGGATGTTGGACAGTGTTCCACTTATCACACAGAAGAATCTGACATGTGTAGGCAGGAATCTAGTGCAGTAACTGCCAAATAAGTGTATTTGTGATTTGTGAAGTCCATAGGGGCCCTTGTAGGTTGTAATCCTATGGGGGGTTAATTTTGACCTATACGCATTGTAGAGTAGAATCCTTACTTTTTTTTTTTTTTTTAATTTCTATTATATGTCTAAGAAAAAAAAATGAACGACTTGACTATAGCCCTTCACTTGTTTATAGATTTAAAATTATAATTTATAATTTTAATTTATAAAATTTAAATTTTTTATGAGAGAAAAAATATTATAATAGAATTAAGAATTATGATTTTAAATCAGATAAAAGCATTAAAACAAATGTCACTTAAATGATTGACTTATTTCCTATGTGCTATCATAACCAGTTAAAAAATTAATGTAATTCTCTTGTATTAAGTCGTGACAGTTACTATTTTGAAAATCAGAAGTCGTTTTTAAACATTTGACAAGGAACGATTAGTACATCTGTCATGAATAATTATACGAATGTATTGAAAGACTCACTAGTAAATAACTTTCGTTTTTAACATGAATAATAATACGCACATCTGTCATTTTTAGTGTTAATATTAATCGTTCTTTCGTAACCAATTGTCATTTTTAAACATGAATAATATTGTCATGGAGGATTACATCTGTCATGCTTCTATTTTTTTATAGACACGTCCGGTCATGCATGAACATTTGTTTGGAGTAGCGCATGACAGTTGTTTATTGTCATATGCTTAAAAACGACTTCTAGTTCCCAAAATAGTAACTGTTACGACTAAATATAAGATAAGTACATTAGTCTTTCAGCAGGTTACGATTGGAAAAAAACTCCCCCACAAAGTGTTGTTGGTCCACAGAAAAGGCCAAAAAGGAAATATTAGTATTTTTTTTCAACCGTTAGATTTGTATAAAAAACTATATTTACTATGTACTATTTGTTTTGAGATGATTTTAACTACATTTAAAGTCAGAAATCTACATTACCGGTAAAAATCCCTATGATAGTAAGACCCCTTTTTTTTAGTAACAAAAAAATCCTAATTTTTAATGTTGAGTCATTTACCTTAAAGGGAAAAAAAAGTGAATTGGTAAAACTAAAAAAAAAAGTAAATTGGTAAAACGGTCTATTTTTTTATTTATTTTAAGGGGAATTGTATAATAATAAAGATTACCTAAAAAATTAACCAAAATTTTTTTTAATTATTTTAAAAATGGTCGTTTTTAGTAAATGTCATATTTACTGACTAAGTAAGCAATAAATTATATATTACTGATTAAGTTGATTAACCAACCTATTGTTTACTTAATAAATCTAATTTTTATATATTAACTTCTTGGCCCCAAATTTGAATCCTCATGCTAAAGCTTTTTGGCTCCGCACTGCTATAACTCGCAGGACTGCTAAGCGTTTCTACTTGTGTGTGTGTATAACAAGCGGGTCTCACTGTTAGTGATCCATTCCTTCTCTCTATACGGAACTACTGCAGAGCCGTAAATACAGAGCCATAAAGCAGGAGAAGGAAAACGGAGAAAGAGGGAGAGAGTATAACGGTGTTTAGTTTAATTTATTGATTCGAGTTTTTAATTTGAATTGAGATATGATTTTATGTGAGAGCTTTTTACTGTAATAAAAAAGTAATGTGACTGTTTCTAAGATGTTTTTACTATAATAAAACTTGAATTATAAACTCGAATCGGTAAAATAAACGAGATCTAAGTGAGAAGACTGTCTTGAGAATGTCTCAAAAAATTTGACTATTTTTCTTCACCATCTAAATTTTGGCTTAGGTAGAGTGTCCAGCTAACCATTTATTACAAATTCCCAAGGGGGAAAAAAACAGATACCTACTCAGAGTAATTATTTATTTTGTTATATCATACGAACATTCATGTCATATCTAGATTCCATTATTGTTGCATAATGTTAGTGTTCCTTACTGTACAAACCCTACTAAGTTGTGGGAAAAAAAAATATATCGTTCACTTCACGGATTCGAGTTTTCAATTCGAGCTGAGATGTGACATTTTTTTATAGCTTTTCACTGTAGTAGAAAAAGTTAAATGTGACATTTTTTGAGAGCTTTTTACTGTAAAAATCTAAAACTGAAAACTCGAATCGGTGAAATGAACGAGGCAGTAACAAATAGTAGACGTTCTATCTATATAGAATAAAACTTAATTCATTAATTTTTTTTTCTTTTATTTGTAATTTACCACGTCAAAATCTCAAAGTGAGATCAAGGGAAGGGAATTAGTCAAGTCATATACAAGACTTAGCATAGGTGGGCTATACTTTTCAATTTTTCATCATGTTGTTCCTTTGCATAGATAACAAACAAGGAGCAAAAGTTAGAAGTAATATGATCATTAGCATTTCGAATTTGCCTTTACTATTTGTTTTATTCAGTCAGTTGATAACAGAGATTCCAAGCTTCAAAGACGGACAAACCAAAAGTCTTTTATTGCATTCTTTGAAAATTCTGTTAGATTATTTATTTGAAAAGTAATATTGTCAATAAGCACTAGAAGTGCCCACGTTAACTTTTTAGCTGGCCGATTCGTTTTACCTATTTTTTCTGATTTAAGGGATAATATCCAAAACACCCATATATTTTATCTAAACGCCACATTTAACTCTCTCATTTGCAAAACACTCCTTGAGTTTATAAAAATCAGATTCAAATTATCTCTTAAGCAATTAATTTCTTTAAGATATCAAAATTACCCTTCTCAACATTTATTAAACCAAAATATTAAATAAAATTAGTTTTCAAAAAGTGAAAAATATAATTGGAGTATTTTTTTTATTGGAATATTTATTTGAACATTTTAAAATTTTTTATTCAATTTTTTAGTTAAATCATATCTAAAACAATATTTATTATAGATTGGAAGGTGCAATCTTGGTATTTTCAAAAATTTATTGCGTCAAGGGTATTTTGAAACTATTTTTATAAATACATGATGTGTTTTGGCCATTTGAATAATGGGAGGGGGGGATAAAAGTGGTATTTGAACAAAATATAAAATGTGTTTTGGGTACTTCATCCTGATTTAATTGTACCTTTGAATTTGAAATTATTATTACTTAAATAGGACAGAAAATATCATGCTAGTTATGACCCGGTAAGAGGACCACTAGGATGATGATGCTGGTGATATTTCTTAGAATACTTGGTCCTTTTCCTTTCACCAATTCGACTTTTTAATTCCAGTTTTATTACAGTTAAAATTTTTTATAAAAAATCACATCTAATTTTTTTTAATATAGTGAAAAATTCTCATATAAAATCACATCTTAACTCGAATTAAAAATTTAAATCCGTAAACTGAACGAGTATAATAATTTTCATCTGTTCCTGGTTCTAGCATCTAGAAGCTAGCCAAGACTTCCCAAAAATGCGATAGAACAATTGTTAAATGTTACGTACACGTTAAGAATACATTAATATATGTACTTTTTATATGAAACCAATTGCCTTATTATAAATAAGTTGCATTTTTGAATTGGACCAGCTTAAGAATTCATTATGACGTTGGAAAATACTGTAATACATTAAAATTTTATGATGCGTGATCAAAAGAGACATAATAATTGATAGAAAAAGTATTACTATGGATATAATTTTCTTTTAGGGAAAAGTTGAAATTCATCGAATTTGTATTTTCTTTAAAAAAAAAAATAGTAGCTTTTATAGAAACCTGAGATTGATATAGCAAATAGTCCAATGCAATGAACAAAACAAATTAGGAACAAGGAGAATTTTTTGTTCACTCTTTCAAAAAAAAAGAGAAATCTTCGTCTTTTTAGATCATCTGTCACTTCTAGTATAAGTTTTTACAGTTAATGATATGATGACAAATTTATTGTAGATGTCGATCTTTGCACGCCTAAATTCTTTCAAATCTAACTAGTTTTTAGAAACTATAGAGTTGATATGAAATCACACAAAAACGAAAAAGAAAAACAGGAAACTACAATCAAATTGGGGGCGTTTGGTAGAGGGATTCGTTCCCTGATTCGAATCATGATTCGTAGTTCGCTACAGTATTTTTTCTCATAAAAAATATACGTAAATTGAAAATGGTTCGAATCACATGATTTGAATTCTCCAACCAAACGAACCTTAAGACAAGAACTCATCATTACTGTGGATTGAGATACGTAGATTTATATATATATATATATTAATAGTTATAGTACAAATACTGAAACTACATAAAAAGAAAAAACCCGACAGAAAGCGACAAAACCTAGAGGTACTGAGGATCTTCTTATCTGGTGGGAAGAAATTGCAGATTTTAATATAAAAATAACGGGAAGAGAAGAAAGAATAAAAATCTAATTATAAGACCAGCAAAAATTTTATTTTCTAAAAGGTGTCACAAAGAATTGTTGTTTATTTTATAAATTAGAAAGCGTTATCAGAAAATAATTATCTAATAATTATGTTTTCTTCATTCTCCCATTAAAAAAAAAAGTTCTTTATTCTCTGTTATTTTTCACTTTTGCTTGGTGTAAAATCACTAAAAAAAAAAAAATAAAAAAAAAACTTGAAATATCCTGGAAATCTCAACGGTTTAAAGAAAGTGTATTTCATACGTGTTCAAGTATTGATCATTCTTTTTTTTTTTTTTAATAAAAAGTAGCTTTCCAGAAGTCATGCCAGAGAGACGTTAGTTGTAATTAGCACATGTTTCTCAAACTTTTGGCCAAAAAAAAAAAGAGAAATAAAAAGGAAATAGGTGCTCTAGATCTTCAAGTACTTAACTAGATGTTGTTAATAGTATATAAAGCTTCAAATCTTTTTTTTTTTTTTTTTTTTCCCTCTTTGGATATTTGAAATTCAAAAGCAATTCAAAGCTTTTTTTTGTTGACCTTACAAAGACTCTCTGGTTTAAAGACAAAATTTGCGTTTACTCCAACTTTGGAAGTATCTCAAATCTGATGTTTGGCGGACCTAACAGCGTTAAATGGGTGGCTGTAACTCATAGGTTGGCGCCAACCTAATAAAAATAGTAATTGTTAGGTTTGTGTTAACTTATTAACGTCTCTTTTGTGCTTAACACGTAATTACCACGATTCTATACATTCAAGGAAAAACAAACAAAAAGAATGGAAAAAATGGGGAAAAAAAAAATTGTCATATTTTCTTAAAAACAATTCTCACTGACAAAAATCCTAGGAACAAGCTAAAAAATGATATATCTTCTTATGGCTCGATTAGATTTTGCTCAACTAAATAATGGCATGGACTTAATTATATGAAAAAATGGAAAATATATATCCATCTCGATAGTGAGGCTGAGAGTTTTCAAGTTTCTCCTTCAACTCAAGTTCATAAACTCAAATTTAAGTTAATGAATAATATTTTTTCTATTCTTAAAAACGTCATAACTTTTTCATTTTAATTCTGACTGAGATGATTTTTTTTCTATACGTTTACAATGAAGAGACGAATAAAACTCTACCCATACACCCTATTAAAATTTTTCATCACCATTGAGTTTTTATTAAAAAACTATCCAAATATAAATACAAGTTTTGACTCACCCAAACACAAACTCAAATAGATTCTCAATTTAAACCATAACTCAAAATGTGCACATCCAAACATAAACTCAAATTAAAATCCCAACTCAAATACACTTTAATTCAAATTAAGATCTGAACTCAAATTACCCTAATTCAAAAAATATAAATGAACAAGCCTTAAATTCTACGCCTTAAGTATATATGTACATATATAAAGCAAAATGGATCATTAATAATTTTTATAATGAAGAGAGACAAATGGCATCCGAGCATCTCAATTAGATTGGCACACAAAAGCAAACACATTGCACATTGATCAATTTATGAAATAAAAAGAAAAGGAATACTAAAGATTAAAAAAAAAAGAAAAAGAAATCATCGAAACTTACAATTCCATAAGGATAAGCCCCCTAAATAAAATCACCGCATTACTAGTGAAAAACTGACTCTAGAAGATTGAGCCGAGACAATACTTTCAAAGAGATCAGTTTTTAAAATAGAGCTCATTAAAAATCTTGCCAGTAAAAGGTAAAAAAAAAAAAAAAAACCTAGCAAGGGAAAACAATTATTTACGCCATTAGCAATGAAATCCCCCAAGGTCTATCACAGTAAACATCAATTATTTTGAGGAAACCGATTATAAGAAAGATAAAGACATATCTGGGTTCACCAACTCAACCTAACATAATCAGTTTGCTAAGGGATGATTGTAATCACCTTATTAAGTGGATCATACCAATATCTTCAGTCAATGTGGGATTCTAATACACTCCCTCACGCACAGCGTGGATCATGCCAAACCGTTGCGAATAAGTCGATATTGGAGGACCTAACATTGTAAAACTGTGTCTGCTGATACAATTTTATAAAAATCAAAGGATATTGAACCTAACTCAATATAAGAAAACCAGCTTACTAAGGGAGTATTGTCCTCACATTATTAAATGAATTATGTCAATATCTCTAATTAATGTGAGATTCTAATATCAACTGACAGAGAAAATCAAACATAAAATCGATCACTAATAGTTAATCTTCACATATAAATACCAATTATAGTACTTAAATAATCAAAATTCAAATCTAAAACTTACATATTATTACACAAAAAATGTAGAATTTTACATGAGAGTTAGATTATATTATTATACCTAATTACTAAAAAGACTGTTTTAAATTTTTATTAAAAATTATTTATTCGGTATATTTTTATAATTATATATATTTTGATCATAGAAACTGACCTTGTCGGAGAAATACTTTTTCAATATAATGGACCTCTATAGGTATTTCCACTCGGAATATTTTGTTGGAAAGATGCGTGGTGATGATGTTGTATTGAGGTTGAGATTGATAAAAGGAGCCAAGGCGTGATGCCCCGTGATTGCACCGAAACAAGTGGTGTCGTTTAGGGAAACGACAAGCGCCGACGCCAAGTGGAAAAGACATGTTAAATTCGAAAGACTAAAAAAATAATCAAACTGCTAAATAGTTTATACGACTTGTCACTTATTCTGACTCTGGCCCCAGCCTTTTGCTCATCTCTACACGTAAACCCATACCACAATTCAAAGTCTCTGACTTACCTCCCTCTAAAAAAAAACTACTGGCGGGCGTTTAGAATTCATTTTAAAATATTTTTATTTTTTTATAAAAATAAAAATAAAAATATATTTAATTTTAAATAAATATTATTTTTAAAAATATATTTAGTAATTTTATTAAAATATTATTTTTAATAAAAAAATTTTATTAATGTCTCTATAGAGATGATAAAATAAAAATAAAAAATAAAAAATTATTTTTTATTTTTTATTTTTTTCTCATTTTATATTAAATTAAAAAATTATTTTTATTTATATTTGTTATCTTTATTGTGTCAAATACCGTTTTAAAAACGTTTTTTTTTTCTTTATCAAAAAAAGTGAAAAAAAAACACGATCAATTCTAAACACAGTCTGAAGAACAACAATCTCTTTCATCACGAAGGAAAGAAGATGAAACAAATATTTCCATACCCCAAAATTTGAATTTCAAAGTCGTTTAATTTCCTTTTCAAACTAATCTTGTAATTTGTTTTTCTTCATATTGCATGCAATTTAATCATATATTAAATTTTCTTTTTTTAAAAGAAAATCATCTTTAATTTAAATCGAATTGGATGCGATTGAATGTTTTGTCTCATGGTTTACAATTTTGATAAAATATATTATCCAATTAAATGTGATACACATTAAAACCTATTATTACTTTTTTTTTATTCAAATTGAATGGAATAAGTTGTTCACGTGGATAACAACTATAAATTTTTATTAAAAAACTAAAGTAAAATAGCAGCTTCCTGGAAATAATTACACGAAAGAAAGGTTTTGAAATTAGTTATAGTATAAATAGCAAGTTTTGCACTTTCCTGAAGAACAAAAGAAACACATAAACATTGCAGTATGAAACATAAGAGAGGAAATAGCGATGACGATGGTGAGAGAGTTCTGGAGGAGAGTAAAGGTGCATAGACATTTAACGCTCGTTTGGTAGCGTTTTCAAAAAAGTTTTGTTTTTAGTACAAAAGTGAAATTGTGTTAGTTGTTTTCTCAAGAGATTGTGTTAAATATAATAAAAAAATAAAATTGTGTTTAGTTATATAATAAATATTTTGTTTTAAGTGCATATAATTAATAATCTTAAATTAATATATTAAGTAATTAATAATTGATAATCACCTAGCAAATAAAAATTGATATATTGGTAATATAATAATAACAATGAATATATTAATATTAATGAGTACATTAGTAATTAAAATATATATTATAAATTAATATGCTAAATAATGAAAAAATATTAATTAATTACCAATGCATAAGTAATTACTATGTTAGTAATGTACTCATAATTATTCACTTATAAGTAATTAATTATTGTATTAATATAAAATAATTAGTATATTAATAATTTAGTAGTATTCTATTTACTAATTAAATGATTAATTTTAGTTACATAGTTAAATAATTAATCAATCCTAATATTTATTTAATAACCTATTATTTGATATATTACATGATCCTTTTTTGGTAATTTTTTAAGCAATAGTTTTTAAAAATATATTTAGTAATTTTATTAAAATATTATTTTTAATAAAAAAATTTTATTAATGTCTCTATAGAGATGATAAAATAAAAATAAAAAATTATTTTTTATTTTTTATTTTTTATTTTTTTCTCATTTTATATTAAATTAAAAAATTATTTTTATTTATATTTGTTATCTTTATTGTGTCAAATACCGTTTTAAAAACGTTTTTTTTTTCTTTATCAAAAAAAGTGAAAAAAAAACACGATCAATTCTAAACACAGTCTGAAGAACAACAATCTCTTTCATCACGAAGGAAAGAAGATGAAACAAATATTTCCATACCCCAAAATTTGAATTTCAAAGTCGTTTAATTTCCTTTTCAAACTAATCTTGTAATTTGTTTTTCTTCATATTGCATGCAATTTAATCATATATTAAATTTTCTTTTTTTAAAAGAAAATCATCTTTAATTTAAATCGAATTGGATGCGATTGAATGTTTTGTCTCATGGTTTACAATTTTGATAAAATATATTATCCAATTAAATGTGATACACATTAAAACCTATTATTACTTTTTTTTTATTCAAATTGAATGGAATAAGTTGTTCACGTGGATAACAACTATAAATTTTTATTAAAAAACTAAAGTAAAATAGCAGCTTCCTGGAAATAATTACACGAAAGAAAGGTTTTGAAATTAGTTATAGTATAAATAGCAAGTTTTGCACTTTCCTGAAGAACAAAAGAAACACATAAACATTGCAGTATGAAACATAAGAGAGGAAATAGCGATGACGATGGTGAGAGAGTTCTGGAGGAGAGTAAAGGTGCATAGACATTTAACGCTCGTTTGGTAGCGTTTTCAAAAAAGTTTTGTTTTTAGTACAAAAGTGAAATTGTGTTAGTTGTTTTCTCAAGAGATTGTGTTAAATATAATAAAAAAATAAAATTGTGTTTAGTTATATAATAAATATTTTGTTTTAAGTGCATATAATTAATAATCTTAAATTAATATATTAAGTAATTAATAATTGATAATCACCTAGCAAATAAAAATTGATATATTGGTAATATAATAATAACAATGAATATATTAATATTAATGAGTACATTAGTAATTAAAATATATATTATAAATTAATATGCTAAATAATGAAAAAATATTAATTAATTACCAATGCATAAGTAATTACTATGTTAGTAATGTACTCATAATTATTCACTTATAAGTAATTAATTATTGTATTAATATAAAATAATTAGTATATTAATAATTTAGTAGTATTCTATTTACTAATTAAATGATTAATTTTAGTTACATAGTTAAATAATTAATCAATCCTAATATTTATTTAATAACCTATTATTTGATATATTACATGATCCTTTTTTGGTAATTTTTTAAGCAATAGTTAATTTTTAATTATAATTTAATAGTAATTATTAATTGAGTATTATTTTATATTTATTATTTATTAACTAATAAAGTAATATATTATATTATGGATATGTTAATTACTTATTATTTATTTAAAAACTTATTATTAATTATTCCATTATTAATATGTTTTTGGCAATTAATCTTTAACTAATTAATTAATATTTATTATTTGTTTTAATTAATATTTTCAAAATTTAATAATAAGAAATTAATATTTAATTAATAAGTAAGTAGTAATTACTGTGTATTTATTAATTATGAATTAATACAACTTATAATTTATAATTAATAATTAATTATTTACTATAATATCGTTGATAAGTACTAGAAAATGAAAACAGAAAAGGGAAAACAACTTTCAATCATTTTCTAGTTCCTTCACAAAAGTCATTCTCACTTTAAAAAAAAAAACATTTGCTAAATAAACATGATTTGCAAACCGTTTTCGTTTTCATACCTCAAAAGACGTGCGGAAACGTTTTTAAAAACAACTAAAAATTAATTTCAAATGCACCCTTATTTTCTTTTTTGACAACTGACAAGGATGCACGATATGTTTCTAAATATGTAATGCTATTAAATTCTCTTTATTTTTATTAAGTTTTTTAATGCATTAATGTGAAGTTTTTTTTTTTTTTTTTAAAAGTGAAATATATATCATAACATAAAAGTACAATACAAACACCAATCCCCACCTAGATAGCCAAGTATTACAAGAAACATGATACTAACAAACGACTACTTTTACATGTTAAGTCGAAGGAAACGATCAAGGAGAAATAATGTGTACCATGTTCCACAAATAGATACCCCAGAGTATTACACCAAATATCTAGTATGGTCAGGAATCTGTGACTAGTCCTCTATAATTGATGGAAAGAAATCTAATAACCGATGTCGAGAACTCTGTAGCACGAGCACATAAAAAAAATTGCCAATAAAAGAGTCCAACGAACAGGGAAAAAATAAAAGGGAAGAACTAACACGACAAATGCACAAACAAATCGAGATAGAAGACACCTTTATCACAAACCCAAACATAACTAAAGGAAAAAAAAAAAAAAAAAAAAAACAACAAAACTTGCACCAAATTAGGAGAGAAGCATAGTTAGCGCATCATCGAACTAACAAATGAACAACATACACTTAGGGCCCGTTTAGTTTGTTGATTTGAGTTTTTAATTCGAGTTGAGATGTGACTTTATGTGAGAACTTTTTACTGTAGTAAAAAAGTTAGATGTGATTGTTTGTGAGAACTTTTTACTGTAGAAAAATTTGAATTCTAAACTCGAATCAGCGAAATGAACGGAGCCTTAGCTCAACGTAATTGCCTATCACGACACTTGGGCCTAGTTTGAATCTTGGTCACAATAAATAGCTTATGGAGGAAGAAGGAAATAACAGAATCTTCAGGGAGAATAAAAAATAGTGATACAAGTTTTTAAAAAATGAAATAAATAGTATTTTTAAGATGAATCTGGTTTTACAAGCTACCGAAAAACCCAACATACCCCCACATGTGATAAACAATGAAACCCTAGCCCACAAAATTTTTCTGAATTTCTTTGTCTCTCCTCCCATAAACAACCGCATACATCTTTCTCTCTCCTTCCTCTTCCTCTCTCTATATGTCGTCTCCTTCCGATTCGCGACGATTTCAAAACGGCTGCGGTGTCGTCATTGTTCGATCTGTGAGTTTCTTTCCCTCAACCGCTAGAGACAACCGAAGCCATAGACAAAGATGACAATCAAGGAAGAACAGCATGCCAGGAGAGAGAAAGACAGTGAACAAGAAGCATGAGAAGAGAGAGAGGGAGAGGGGGAGAGAAAGAGGGTAAATGTGGAATTTAAAAACATTTGCTAAATAAACATGATTCGAATAGATAAGCATGGAATTTAAAAACATTTTTCATTCATGATTTACCCTCTTTCTCTCCCCCTCTCCCTCTCTCTCTTCTCATGCTTCTTGTTCACTGTCTTTCTCTCTCCTGGCATGCTGTTCTTCCTTGATTGTCATCTTTGTCTATGGCTTCGGTTGTCTCTAGCAGTTGAGGGAAAGAAACTCACAGATCGAACAATGACGACACCGCAGCCGTTTTGAAATCGTCGCGAATCGGAAGGAGACGACATATAGAGAGAGGAAGAGGAAGGAGAGAGAAAGATGTATGCGGTTGTTTATGGGAGGAGAGACAAAGAAATTCAGAAAAAATTTGTGGGCTAGGGTTTCATTGTTTATCACATGTGGGGGTATGTTGGGTTTTTCGGTAGCTTGTAAAACCAGATTCATCTTAAAAATACTATTTATTCCATTTTTTAAAAACTTCTATCACTATTTTTTATTCTCCCTGAAGATTTGTTATTTCCTTCGTTCCTCCATAAGCTATTTATTGTGACCAAGATTCAAACTAGGCCCAAGTGTCGTGATAGGCAATTACGTTTTCGTTCACTTTATCGATTTGAGTTTTTAATTTTAAATTTTTACAGTAAAAAGCTCTCAGAAAATGTCACATCTAACTTTTTCTGCTACAGTAAAAAGCTCTCAGAAAATGTCACATCTCAGCTCGAATTGAAAACTCGAATCCGCGAAGTGAACGAGGCAAAATTGTTTTTTTAGTTGCATTTTTGGGTTATGGTAATTTGAGTGTAGATTTTGAGTTGAATTTGAGTTATAATTTAAGTTGAAGTTATAACTTGAGTTTGTGTTTAAATGTACGCACATAAGTTATGATTTGATTTGAGAATCTATTTGAGTTTGTGTTTGAGTAGGTCAAAACTTGAATTTGTATTTAAATAATATTTTAATAAAAACTCAATGGTGATGAAAAATTTTAATAAGGTATATGGGTGGAATTTTATTCGTCTCTTCATTGTGAACACAAAGAAAAAAAATAATCTCAATCGGAATTAAAACGAAAAAGTTATGACGTTATTAGGAATAGAATAAATACTGTTTATTAACTTGAGTTTGAGTTTAAGAACTTGAGTTGAAAGAGAAACTTAAACTCAGATTTTAGCTCCAAACTCAAGTTCAAACTCAAATTTTACAAACGAACATGAACTTGAATAAAGTTGTAACTTCAATTCAAACTTTTTTGAGTTTTACTCCAAAAGAACAAGCCCTTAGTTCTTAAGTTTTTTTTTTTTTTTTTTTTTTATTTCTTTGGTTTTTGAAGGAAAATTGAACTGCTTTGGTTCTTGAAGTAAAATTGAATAACGATTTCTGACGTACATAATCACATAGTAATAATAAAAACTTTTTCATAAATAATGCAAAACATTATAGTTTTTAATAGGTTTTAATGGTAACAAAAAAAATTATGTATAACATAATTTTTTTCGTAAAATTTTAAATTTTCATGCGATGAACACATGTTTATATTCGTAAAATTTTAGAAATCATTCGCTAATTTTATTATCAGAGAACAAAACGTTAAAAAATAAAAATTTAGAAAATAAATATACTTAAATTAAAAGTTTAGAGATTAAAATATATTATTGTGCTCAAAATTCAGGTAGTAACAGAACAATTAACCTAAAGAAAAAATATACAAACTATTTGCTCTAAAAAAAATAAAAAAAAAAATAAAAACGAAGAGGAGTTGGAAAAAGAATAAAAAAAGAAATTTCTTAGAAAAAATTAAGAAAAGAAAAAGTTAAAAAAAGCCAGCTACTGAGATTTTTTTTTAATAATTAGCTACTGAGAAATTGAGATTAAATTACGAGCCCACAACGTTACGCGCTTTTGAAACATTCGACGTTAGTGGATCAACTTCCCCAATTATGACCACAAAATTCAAAGAAAATCTATACTCTTATCACACGCTCTACAGAGTCCGTGGGTAACAACCACTGGATTTTGAGCATTGATTTCAAGAGCGCGTGTACTCAATCTTCTTGGAAAGCGTGGTAGTCTTTTATCATAAGTTTACAATTAGAAATTAGGAAGCGGGAAACCTGAAAAAGCAGGCGCGATTTACGCGGCTAAGAAAGAAAAAAAAAAGAAAAAAGAAAAGAAGACGCAATCCCTTTATCGTAAATAATTCAAAATACAGGGGTAAATTCGAATACTAAGAGACAAAAAACGATAAAGCACCTAGATAATGGCCGTTTTGTGGTTAATTCGGGCATTTAATTTTGAATAGTCTTTAGCGCCAAACCACCGTCACTTCCCAACCCATTGGCTAAAACAAGGCCGTGTTAAAGTCAATTATTTGTTTTGATGTGGTGGAATTTTGAGTGCTAAAATGCTTTTTAAAAAAAAAAAAAAAAGAGAATTGACTAACATCATTTTGAAACTTCATTCGACAATAATAACGTCACATGTTTCTTTTGATTGCAAAGATACTGGATAATAAATCTATACATAACTCCATTTTAAAGTGCAGAGTTTAATTCTTAACCCCAAATTTAATAATAATGTTACATGTTTCATTATGACGTAGAAATATTACAAGTTTGCGTTACATCTAATGCAAGTTTACTGTACTGTTAATCTTTTAATTATTAATATCGACGTAAAAGTCTGTGATATGATAATACTAATAATTACAGATATAATTTAGCGATAAATTCTCACTCTTTCTGTAATATTAAGCTCTAGAAAAAAGGTCTTTCCTAGACCAAGCCACGAGCCAACAAGGCACGAGTCATGAGTGGTCATAGGTCTAAGTTCAAAAGCCATAAAAATCAAGTGGGTTTTGTGGATTAGTCCCAAATTCCCAATATAGGCCAAAAGGTGGCCAACCGAGTAGACCCAGAAAAGTCAGCAGCCAACTATTATGTGTCACATTTACACGCATGCTGCACTAAGGTCCAACCAAGAAAAAGGAAAAAAAAAACCAATTATTTATTTTTGCAAATTTAAAATAGTAAACAGATAGCCATAGAGAAAGAAAGAGAGAGATAAAAAAAGATAGATAAATAACCAAATTAAAAACTCCCATAGCACTAGTTTCGCCCACAAAGCAGCATTCATTTCTGTGCTTCAACCAACCAACTCTGACCCCATCATCATCATCATCATCTTCTTCTTCTTCCCCATCTTTCTCTTCTTTACCAAAAGTTTCAAGATTCATATTTTTTGAGAAACAAGAAACTCAACTTAAAAATACGACTTTAATTCTTTTGTTGTCGTTTTTTCCAAATTTGGTAAAAAGGAAAAAAAATGGAGTGCATGGAAGCCAAGGCTTTGAAACCGAGTTTGCTTGGCGAGTTGACTCAGCCAGAGTTTATTGAAGAGTTTCGTTATGCCTCGACAAATACCACCGGAGTTTCATGCGTTCCCGGCGAAGATTTCTCCGTCGACGAGCTTCTCAACCTTCAGAACGTCGAATTCGAAGAAGGGTTTGTCGAAGAAGAAGAAGACGACGAAGAAGAAGAAGAAGAAGAAAAGGACTCTTTGTCTATTGACGGAGAAAATTCCAACGTCTCCGTCGCCGGAGACTCAGAGTCACCTCTAACCAGCGCACTCGCCGTCCCGGTAAGAAAGAAAATGATTTTTTTTGGGTTTTTTTGTCATAATAATTTTTGTTGGGGTTAATGAGAATTTTTTTTCTGGGGTTTTAACAGGACGATGATATAGCAGAGCTCGAATGGGTATCTCATTTTGTGGACGATTCTGTCTCCGATTTTTCTCTTCTACATCCACTTGGCAAGCAGAGAACCGAAGCGAACTGGTACGAACCGGAACCCAGACCGACCGGTAAAACCCCACTTTGTTTTCCGTCGGTGCCGGTCCGGCCCAGAACGAAAAGGGCTCGGCCCACTACTCGGCCGTCGCCGCTGAGTCAACTCTCCGAGTCGTCATCGTCGTCTATGTCCAATCTTATCTTCGTCTTGTCAAAAGCCATCCGTGAACCGGCGAGAAAGAAGCAGAAGATAAAACCCGCGGCAGTTCAACCTGGTTCTGGTTCGACCGGGTCGCAATTTCAGAGGCGGTGCAGCCACTGTCAGGTGCAGAAGACCCCGCAGTGGAGAGCCGGGCCGCTCGGTGCCAAGACGCTTTGTAATGCGTGTGGAGTCCGGTTCAAGTCCGGTCGGCTTTTTCCCGAGTATAGACCGGCATGCAGTCCAACTTTTTGTAGTGACGTGCACTCTAATAGCCACCGGAAGGTGTTGGAGATGAGGAAGAAGAAGGAAATTGTCGGACCGGGGTCCGGGTTGACCGAAGTGATTTCTAGCTTTTGACCTTTTTTTTTGGGAAGCGTGGGTTTCGGAAAATTGTAGCTGAACCGGGTTTGAACCGCTTAGGTCGGTACATTTTTCTTGGTGGTGGTGGTGGTGGTAGATGTAGTAGTATTGTAGTGGCATGCAAAATAGCTTATAGGGAGATGTTAGTTTTATATTTTTTAGTTATTAGTTAATTATAGGTATTTTTTTAATGTCCTGTAACTATTCATTTTGCAGCTTTAGTGAAGGCGAGATCTCGTTTCTGGTCATTTTATCTATTTGAGTTTAAAATTTAAATTTTGTTATAGTAAAAAACTCTCAGAAACAGTCACATTTAATTTTTTTATCAAAAAAAAAACTCTTATATAAAATAATATATCAATTCAAATTAAAAATTTAAAAAACAGTCATATTTAATTTTTTTATAAAAAAAAAACTCTTATATAAAATAATATATCAATTCAAATTAAAAATTTAAATTTTAAACCGGCCTTAATTAATAGGCGTTTTTGGATTTTGGCTGAAGGATGCTGGGTATCATATTAGTATATTACCATGTTCCTTCATTGAGTAACATCATAAATATGGCACGTCACGTTAGTTTTTTGATAATTTTTTTTCAAAAGTCCATCTAGTGAAAAATGGTGCAAATTTAGGCTCTGTTCATTTCGTCAATTTAAGTTTTGTTACAGTAAAAAGTTTTAAAAAAAGTCACATTTAACTTTTTTGTTATAATAAAAAGCTCTCAAAGTCACATCTCAACTCAAATTAAAAATTCGAATAAGTGAACTAAACGAGCCTTTAAATCTTGAAGTTTTTGTACTAAAAAATGTACCAACATAAATCTGAATTCTTAAATGTCTCATATTTAGGAGTTGTTCGGTTGGATGAATTTACTCGAGAAAGGCCCACTCGAATGATGAATTCGGCCCAAGTATATGTTTGGCGTTGGCTTAGTCGAAACCAAACTCATAAATGAACTCGAGTTACTTAGCCAATCTTGAATTCATCCTCTCCCCCTCTACTCGAGTGACAAATCTGTTAAAAAAACTTCAGCAAAGTCCTCTTCCGACGCAAACTTCTCCGGCATCCCACCTACGGCGAGGCGCTTTGCTTTTCCTCCGCTATGAGAACTTCTTCAGCGAAGTCCTCCTCCTCCGCCGTCAGTCACCTTTGCGTACTTTCCGCCAGCCACCTATGTGCACTCTCTGCCGCGTGTCCGACGACACCACCCTCATCAAATATCTCTCCGACCGCAGATCTGCGGAACCTAACCATCCATTTGTCCAATCTCAGCTGAAATAACCATCGACTCGACCTATAAGTCGCGACCCAGCCATCGTCGGAGGGGATTTTGGAAATTGGGGTGGATTGGGTTATTGGATTGCAAGGAATTGTTGGCGAAGTCTGGGGTTGAGATGGTGGGAGTTCTGTTGTTTTTTTGGGTTCGAGGGCAGAGGAGGATGTCGTTTATTGGGCGGTTGATGTGTTTTGGGAGAGTGGTTTTATTGTTGTTTAGAAGCCTTTTTTTGTGTGGAAAAATTTCATAAATCGCTCTGAACCTGAACTATGTATGTAGTTAAAATGATGATCTGGTATTTTAAATTGCATAAAATTAAATAAATTCAAATAAGGAAATATATATTTTTTCTCTCCCCACTATTCACAACTCAAGTCTTATTATACACCTAAACACAAACTCAAAAATATTCCATTCTCAAACCTAACTCAAATATACACAAGCAAATACAAACTCAAGTTATAACTCAAATTTAACTTAAGAACTACACTCAAGTTATACTCCAAAAGAACATACCCTTAGTTTTCAATGTTCTCTTAAATTTTAAATGGAAAAAATTAATGTCCCGTTCATTTTACCGATTCGAGTTTATAATTCAAGTTTTTCTACAGTAAAAAACTCTCAGAAACAGTCACATCTAACTTTTTTACTACAGTAAAAAGCTCTCATATAAAATCATATTTCAATTCAAATTAAAAACTCGAATCAACGAACTAAACATGTCCTATGTCATAAACAAATGGTAAATACCATATCCCACCATTGAACTTGTAAAAAGGTACATTCAAAGTCCATTCATTTCATGAAAACAAAAAGACAAACAATTTGTCCAAATTACACCTCAATTCCTTCTCAATTCTCATTCTTAAAACCTTCTCTCTTTTCTGCTCATTCCCCTGTTTGGTGGGGGAAAGGAAGAACGTAAATAATCGTAGAAATATTTTTATTTGCTTAAAATCCTTTTGTTTTCAAATATTAAATATGATTTTCTCAAATCAATACACATTAAAACGTTCGAAAATTTTACCATGTATATACAAACATATAATATCTTTATACATGCCTTATTTATACATATTGTAAATATATACACACATAATTATTACATATAAGTGAAAATTAAATATATTGTGGGGAAAGTTGGAATTTCATTTTTCCATGGAACAATTTTTTTTTTTCCAAAAAAAAAAAAAAGCATGATTATGACAGGTTCAACTAATTTTGTTAATTATTATGAATTTACATCTATGAACTTTTTTTTTTATTGATTGGGCTTTTAATGTACCTTTTTTCAGAAAATGGTGAGAAAAAGTATTTAATAATTTATTTATAACTTGGCTACAAACATGTTAGCTTTTTCTGTTAAATATTTAACAAAATATTTATTAAGAGACTAAATCCGAGACACTTAAAGAGTTTAGAGTTTAAATTGATACAATTTTTTATATAAAGATTAATTATATAAAGAAAAAAAAAACTCGGAGTCTTTTGGTGATTTTTTTTAAACACTTGTGAAATTTTTATATTTGTCAATAGATAAAACTGAATAGTATACCCTAACAATAATAAAATTGAATAGAAAAGTGGGTTTCGAAAGAGTAGCACTACAGGGAAGAGGCGCTGTTTTTTTATTTTTTTTATTTTTTTATTTTTTTATAAATTGTTTAACGTAAGTAATGGTGTGGATTTAGATTATGCATGCACACATCGTTTATTTATCATTTTTTAATTATTCATATCTTCTCTCTCCATTTTGTTTGTTTTTTTTTTCGCCCCTTGTAATCATATCTTCTCTTATAAAAGTGGAGAGACAATCAAATGTTAGAGAAGTATTTTTAAAAAATAGAGAATTTCTCTAATAGAATAAAAAAATGAACTACGATTAGTTTTCTATTTTTTATTCATTAAATATGTATTAAAAATTATATATTTTGTATATTTTTTTTAATCTGATGTGATTTTTATTAAATTTAATGGTCAAAAATTGACATTACTAGAAATATTGCTTATTAGAAAAAGTTCCAAAAAATGATATCCCATGTTTTTTTTAATGAAAAAGAAGTAATAAAAATATCGTCCATTTTGTCTATAATAGAGTTGTAAGTTTAGACCGAACTAAATGAGTCAAGTTAAACAGGCCAGCCTGAGACCCGTAATTGTTGGCTCAGGTCCGACCCTAAATTTTTTAGGCTTAGGGCTGGGCTGGGCCGACCTATCTCCTTTAGAGCCGGTCTAATCCCACCCAAACATCATATTTTTAAAGATTTTTTCAAAATACCTTAAAAAAATTCTAAGAAGACAAATTTTTTAAGCTTAAAGCTGAACTGAACTAACATTCTTTCTTTTAAGACCGGTCCAATCTAACTTGAAATTTCTTTTTGGACAGTCAAATCTGAGTCAGGCAGTCTAAACTTACACTTCTAATCGATAGTAAAAATCTAAGGCCAGAAAAAGTCGTGCATTAATAGGTAAGGAATGTAGACTATCGATTTTTTTTTAAGCGGGGGTTAAAAAGTAGGACATACAGGGTGATGAGGACTAATGACGTAAGGTGAACCATTATGCATTATAAAAGTATAATTTGTTGCTAATAATCTACCAGAAATGCCTTTTATTTAATTACTCAAAATTAACCATTCATTTAATCTAAAAAAGTACTATTCATTTTTTTAAAAAAGTTTTATTTAAACTTTGTGTATGCATGTTTGAATTACAAGGGGCACAGTTCAGAGAAAATTTTTGTAATTAATTCTAACTTTAAAGCAGGGAAAGGTGCGAATCTATGGAGAATTAAAAATTATTTAAATCTAAGTAAACCTTAGAAAAACATGATGCATGAATTTATGCTCACAAGTGCACGAGTCCCCTAAAGTAATAAAATGTGAATAAGAGTGTCGATCCTACGATAAATGTGTTTAATTTCGTTAATTACCGAAATTGATCGGCTCTAAGATTATTTAAATGACTGGATTAAGTAACGAACAAAGGAAAGTAATAAAAATAATAACTAAAAGAAATAATTAAATGATAAAAGTGCAATTTAGAGATGAGGATTGAATGGAACTTTGATGCTAATAAAGTGGTTAGGGGCTTTGATCAC